>NW_024475494.1:0-21243 GCF_017654505.1 Polyodon spathula | reverse complement strand
CTTTTACAGCAGGAATACACTTACCAGATTGCATTGGGGTGTGAGTTGAAAAGCCTCAACTGTCCCAGGGGTGCAAATTTGGCTTTATGGTGCCACCATTTTAATGTTGCTGCTGCTAAGACATGGTTAAAATAGTGGGTAAGCATGACTATGGGTAGGGGTTTAGGTGTGGAGTACACTATAAATTGAGTAACACTAAACTCGGATCAAGGAGATTTGCCAGCTATGGAAGCCTCCCAGAGTTGAAGCAGACTATTCCACAGACAGTAAATCTCATTTTGGACAAAGTCCTTCTGGTCTTCAACTTGTGTCCCTTCACTTTCAGAATGGAAACTACATCTTGACCTTGCTTTACATAACTGCTGATCAACGAGGGTACTTTGACATTAGATGTCCAGCCACTGGTGGGGAGCCAACAGAGACTACTAGAACCTCTGGTGGGGAGATGACCAGACCCACTGCTGGAGAGCCAACAACTACTTGGAAACCTGTAATGCCAACTCTCCCTGACGCTGCTCTCTGCAAAGCCTCCAGCATGACTGTGGAGCTGCCCTCTGAGTTGCTTCAAGTTCTAGTATTGAGTGAGTCTGAATTTGGCCCCAAATTCTTTTGGGAGGGAACTGATCTGTCTTGGTAGGTAATGTAACTTTTTTTATGTATAGGTCCGTCCAATGAGTGGGTGGATATCAATGATGCTCCCAGTTACTGCAACTACAGTTTGGGGCAGGGAAGAGGAGGAAGGAACTTCTTTACAACCCCCTACAGAGGTTGTGATGTCCAGATACAGGTGGGAACCATACATTATATTAGAAATCAAACTCCAGATTAGAATGCTACAACCTACATAAAACTATCTTTTCACATCTGCTGACTAATGCCCCTTCTCCAATGGCACATCCCAACCAGAGAGCTCGGTATGGTACGGCTACAAATTGTTCTCCACTGGCTATTTGTCAAGCTGTGTGAGAACCAAACCACACAGAATTTGTTTTCTTAGCACTGAAACAAATTGGAGAACTATCCTTAAATGAGATCTTTGGCGAATCCTGTTTCAACCCCCACCTCAACAGAACTAATTTAAGGTTGATATTATAATGGGGTAATTAGTTTAGACACTGCTAAATATTAAGTGATAGCTGTACTGTTGGTCTAATTTGTGAAGACCATTTGTGTGTGTTGGCAAAGTGTAACTTTCATTGCAGGATGTCAGTAGCTTGGCTCTGTGGTGGGAAAATCTAAAAGCGTAATGTCCTTCCACATTCAACTAGTTCTGTCTCTTCACTTGCAGGACGGAAGCTACATCTTAACATTGCTCTACATTCCCACTGCTGAGGGAGACTACGTGCACATGAGATGTCCAATAAAAACGACTACTAGGAAGCCAACACGGACTGCTAGAACTACCAGTGGGAGGACGACTAGAACCACCAGCAGGAAGACTACCATCTGGGAGAAGGACCAGGAGGAGACGACCAGTACTCCCATTGGGGAGCCGACCAGGACTATCGGAACCACCAGGAGGACGACTACCAGAACCACCAGCAGGACTACCAGAACCACCACCAGGAGGACGACCACCAGAACCACCAGCAGGGGGACGACCAGCACTCCCATTGGGGAGCCAACCAAGACTACTACCAGAACCACCACCAGGAGGACGACCACCAGAACCATTGGGGCCAGACCATGAGGAGGACGAAAACTACTGCCAGAAACAAACACAGCAGGAGGACGAGTATGACTCCCATGGGGAGCCATGACAAGACCGTACTACCAGAACACCAGGAGGACAACTACCCAGATCCACCACAGGACGCCGACTACCAGAACCACCAGCAGGGGGCCGACCAGGGGGACGAGCAGGACTACCAGAACCACCAGCAGGGGGACGACCAGCACTCCCATTGGGGAGCCAACCAAGACCACTACCAGAACCACCAGCAGGACTACCACAACCACCAGCAGGGGGTGACCAGGAGAAAGTACTACCAGAACCACAGAGGGGGCGACCCAGGAGGACGATGACTACCAGACCCCCCGCAGGGGGTCGACCCAGGAGGACGACTATACCAGAACCACAAGCAGGAGGACGAGCAGACTCCCATTGGCGGATGCCAACAAGGACTACTACCAGAACCACAGGAGGACGACTACTAACCAGAACAACAGAGGGGGGGCCGACAGTGAGGAGACTATACCAGAACCACAAGCAGGGGGACGACCCGCACTCCATTGGGGAGCCAACCAAGGATACTACAGGATTCACCACCAGACGACGCCTACCAGGAACCACCAGCAGGGGGCCGGACCAGGAGGACGACTTACGTACCAGAACCCAAAGCAGGGGGACGACAGCACTCCATCTGGGAGCCCAACCAAGACCTACCAGAACCCCAGGAGGACGACTACACCAGAACACCAGCAGGGGCCGACCAGGAGAATACTACAGAAACCACCAGCAGGGGGGACGACCAGCACTCCAATTGGAGGGCCAACCAAGGACAATAACAGAACCACCAGCAGTGGGAGCCGACACAGGAGGACTACTAATACCAGAACCACCAGCAGGAGGGAACCGACCAGGAGGACGAGTACTACCAGAACCACCAGCAGGGGGACTACCAGAACCACCAGCAGGACTACCAGAACCAACCAGCAGGAGGACGACCAGCACTCCCATTGGGGAGCCGACCAAGACTACGACGACACCCACCAGGAGGACGACGACCAGATCCACCGAGCAGGGGGGGCCGAACCCGAGGACGACTACTACACAGAACACCAGGCAGGGGGCGACCAGCACTCCATGGGGAAGCCAACAAGACTATACCAGAAACCACCAGCGGGGGCCGACCAGGGAGGGACGGGACTACTACCAGACCACAGAGGGGGGGGAACCGACAAGGAGGACGACTAATACCCAGACCCCACAGCAGAGGGGTGACGGACCAGCACTCCCATTGGGGAGGCCAATCAGGACGGACACCAAGACCACCAGCGGGGGCGACCAGGAGGACATACTACCAGAACCCACCAGCAGGGGGGTACGACCAGGAGGACGACTAATACAGAACCACCAGAGGGGAGATACGACCAGCCCTCCCATGGGGAGCCAACCAAACTACTACCAGAAACCACAGGAGGATGTGACTACCAGAACCACCAGCAGGGGGGACCGACCGGGGGACGACTACTACAGAAACACCAAGCGAGGGGCGACTAGGAGGAACAACTACTACCAGAACCAACCAGCAGGGGGGCACCCAAAGCAATCCATTGGGGAGACCAAGCCCCGACTACTACCAGAACCACCGCAGGAGACGACCAAGGCCCCTACAATTGTGGTTGCGGCAGTTCCACAGTGTGGTGGTGGAGTGCACCAAAGGAACCTCAGACTTGGGAAGGATTCTAGGTGAGTTAGGGCTTTTGAGTATTTTGGAGGAGCATCATATCTGACCACTGTTCCCTCTTTCTTTGTAGATAAATCCAACCAGTGGGTAACGGTCATTGATGCTCCCAAGCATTGCAACTACACCTTGTTGCAGGGAAGTGGAAGGAACTTCTTCATAGCCCCTTACGCTGCCTGTGATGTCAGGATACTGGTAATTGTTTGGACTAATTGGAGATGGTGAACACTTTCCACCTTTATCATTTTGCATGAAATGATGCCTTTTGCATAGTCAATCCATTTCTTTTTTTCCAGACCCTGTCCATTCATCCATGAGATCACCTAGATATTCCACACCATACTGTGTGCTTTCTCTTCTCCCCCCAACCAAACTTCTGCGCTTTTAATAAAGCTTCATATACTGAACATCAAAAGTATCACTAGTATCCAAATACTACATGTGATCAAACTGACAGGTGCAATGACTTTTTAACCATTGACAAAGATGCCAAAATGATCTGTCGTTCTTAAGCAGGTGTGACTCCTGGTCTCCCAGTTCGTGGCCCGTCATTTGACGGTGTCTGGTTCTGTAGTCTTCCCAGGTTTTGAAATTGCTGGCTGTGAGCACCCAAAACAGCGAGCCACAGTACGCTGCCCTAGTCCAGCCTCCAACATTGGTGGGATGGCAATGAAGGTTGTTCTGCTCTCCACAGAGGTGGCATTGTTTTTGGTATTTCTTTTATTACTTATAGTCACGCTTGAACTGCAACACTCCCCTATCCATCGTCCAATCAAAGTGTTGGTTAAACTGGGTGATTTTAAGTGCATGTGTGGAGTCAAGTCAGGCAAGCATGTCACGGTCAAGGATGAATGATCAGGTATTTCTCTATAGATAGATTTTTTTTTTTTTATCATTTTGTCGGTTTATGCATTTATCTCCTCCAGTTCTAAAATGTTTTGTAAATGCAGGTAAAATGTGTTAATAAGGAAGTTTCTTTTGATGTTCAGTATATATTGTTGGGCAATGGTGGTATGATTGGCCCATCTTGCTCTGCTTTCCTCTTGGCCTTTATTAATCACAAGAGTAAATTTTGTTTTCCAGCTTGTATGATCATTTTAAAACCATGGCAATCAATTTGGGTATATTACATATGTTCTTTGTTCTAGAATCAAAGCTATGTTTTGGAAATATGGTATCTGACAACTGGTGGCAAAAAAGGGTATATGGTATTGAAATGCCCCACCAGTGCTGGAGAACCCACAAAAACCCCAACTACAACCAGGACCACCGGAAGCACTACAAAGACAACTATGACCACCAGTGGTGGGAAGCCAACTGTGGTCTGCACTGCCTCTAGTATGGTGGTGGAGCTGTCCAAGGAACATCTAGTACTAGTAGAGCTGCTAGGTGAGGTTGAGTTATTTTTGTTCATGTGGATTAACTTGATAAGGGCATGAGGAAATTATGCCAACTTTTCTCTTGTAGCTGAATCTAACAAGTGGGTAGCTGTCATTGATGCTCCAGAGAATTGCAACTACACCTTGATTCAGAGCAGAGAAAGGAACCTCTTCAAAACCCCCTACACTGCGTGTGATGTCAAGATTCTGGTAATCCATTTCTGCCAATGGGCTGCTCTTGTACTTCTATTCAAACTTGGTCTGTAAATGCACAACTGTAAAGGGGTTTCTGCAACCTAACGGTCTAATACCATAAGGGGGAAGGGGAGGATAGGGAATGCACCCAAGTAGTGATCGTATGATGGGGCTGGTTTCACATGCCCTGACTTGAACTGCTCTTGGATTTCCTAATGTTGTATTTAAGGTTAGTGTTGCCCCAAAATCCCTCATTGGGGATTAGCTAGTTCCAGAGTCTGCTTCAGATTTACTTTCCTCTTACCCTAAACCTTTTTTTATGCAAATTCTAGAATGAGAACTACTACTTGGCCTTGCGCTATACAACAGTTGATGGAGAAGTAGGGTATGTGCAGATGAAATGTCCAACTAGTGCAGGAGAACCAACAAAAGCACCTGCAACTACAACCACAAAATCAACAAGGACCCCTCCCACACCAGATGTGGTGTGCAACTCCTCTGGCATGATGGTGGTGCTGCCCATGGAACCTCTGGACCTAGTGGAGCTTCTAGGTGAGTTGGGCTTTTGCTAGACACCTGTAAGCTTTTGTCTATGGCACAGTAGGGGGATTTTATGGCAACTCTTTTCTTTTGTAGATTATTCCAACAAATGGATAGTTGTCGTCAAGGCTCCAGTGTACTGCAACTACACCTTGCTGCAGGGAAGTGGAAGGACCCTTTTCATAACCCCCTACGAAGCCTGTGATGTCCGGATAGTGGTAATCATGGGGAGGGGTGAGGGTATATATAAAAACCAGAACACTGGTACAGAAGGTTTTTAAAATGGTGCGTACATGCCACTTTGTATATTGGTTAGTTGCATAGCATATGGCAGGTCCCTTTTTTACGTGCATCATTGTGATTGCATGATATGGTTAGACGCATAACTCTCTCTAATTGCATAAAGCTGCGCGGTTCATTGTACGTTGCATTAATTTGGGTAACTGCATCCCAATGTTGAGTCTTTCCACAATAGCAGTGCCAGAGTGCATTTTTCTCCATTGTAGTTGCAAGATCTGTAGTACTGTACACACCTGCTAACCAGTTTTACTGGATTACAATAACTTGGTTTATGCAGGCGGTTATCTACTGCAACACTTCATATGCATTGCCATTGAAGAAAGTTATGTTCTCGATACACCATTTTGAAGTTGGTTTAGTCTGAACCTGTACACTTGTGGGTTATTTGTAATATATAAAAATACCTGGCAATGGCTGTTTCATACAGAAATCAAAGCTAAATTCATCAAATACAATGCATACCCCCTTGGCAGTGGTAGACTCTTCCAGGCAGGGGTAATTGAATGCTCTGCACCTAACCATTCATGCCATTTTGTATTGGAGGAACTGCCTTAACATTCTTGAATTTTTCCTGCATGCAATCCATAGTTATTTTCTTCTCAATCTGTCGGCGCTATCAATTCTGTTCGCAAACTACAGTAGCCTGCTTGGAGTATCACTGGGCTGACCTGCTGTTCCAACACTGGGGGCTCTGACTCGTGTCCCTGTGAAATACCTTTGAACACTGAACAGCCCAATTGGATCAGCCAACGCCTGCTCTTCAGCCTACCTCTCAACCTTGGGAACAACAATTGGATCGGCCAACGCCAATTGTGCCTGCTCTTCAGCCTATCGGCTTGTAGAAACGTTATAGCTTCTCTTGCACAAAATGAAAACTAGCTGTTCTCTTCCCTAACTCTGCCCCTGTTTCACTATATAAAGTGCCAGTTAAGATCCTGCACTATAGGAAGAGATTGGGAAGGGGGTGAAGAGAAGTGACTTAACAACTCTGGTTTTGGCTTTTAAGGAACTTCCTTTTTTTTTTTTAGTTGATCGTGTGCTTTAAGCCCCAGTATATTGGTATTCCTCATCACCTGCTGAGTGGAGCTTGCAAATAGGAAGTGTTTACAGCTGAGAAATCCCCACTGACTGAACAGAGAGCGTGGCATGTACTGTGTTTGCAGAGCACAAAGATCATGCCAGAAGCACTCCCAACAGATGGCACCAGCAGAGGAATAGGTGGATCAGTGATACTGAATGATCAGTTGGAGTACTTGTGTTTTCACTACCATAAATATTGCCCCCACGGGGGCAAGTGGTTTTATGTAGGGACATCCAAGGCAAATTTTAAAATTCTATGTTCTTGGCAGACTTCCTTACCCAGGGAGACTTGCAGTTGTAAACAAAATACACATCAAGAATAACGGGACAATAGAGCAAGATGCAATGACTTCAGTCCTAATAAGAGCAAATAAAAAACCCAGTTAGGATTTGATATCGGGGCAGTTCGTGAGCAGATGTGTTTAGTTACATCTGGGGTTAGATGAGAGTCCAAGTGAAATACAAGATGCTACCACAAATGATTCTGTGTTCTGTTTTATACTACAAGTATATGTAAATGGAAATAACGTGTACGTCTCAATCAATTTGGGGATTATTTGACAGCGTACAGATGGCAGGTAAGACTAAGCTTTGACATGCAATTATTCCAAACCCTGCTTTTATGGCCTCTTGGCCCAAGGTTTAATCTCTTTTTAAAAACAAAAAGGATGTGTTTTGGAGAATGGAGCACAGGCAGATTGGTAGCTTGCCATTTCTTGACAACTCCTTTTCCGGGAAATGGGAGTAAATGAAATCCATAGAAATTTCAAGTAATTGGATGTGGTAGTAATATTAAAATGCAGCTCTGTGGCAGTATTGTTTTGAACTAGCAAGGCGCTGCTCCATCCTGAAACTTCATCAGAACACTGCAGGCTTGGAATGTAAACAGACTAGTTTTGAAACTAGTCCAGGTAAGTTCTCCCACTGAAGTGGGGACAACGGTGGAAGGCATTGTTACAAAAACACTGGGCTTCATAGTTCTGAAGTGTGCCTAGTAGATTTTCTAGTTGTTTCAAAGCATGCCATTTGACACCTGCTGACATGATCACTGTGTGAGTGAACTACCTGCAATTTGCTTGTTTCCTGGTTATACTTTTTGATCAAGCCAACTTCCTCCTTGTTCTAGAATGAGCACTACATCCTGACCCTCCGCTACACAACTTCTGGACAACAAGCTTATGTTCAGATGCAATGCCCAACCGGTGCTGTAGTGCCCACAAAACCCCCTCCCTCTACAACCACTCCTAGAAAACCAACAATACCCACTGCCTGCAGAGCCTCAGTCATGACAATAGAGCTGCCTGAAGGACCAATTGAACAAGTAGCTGTGATGGGTAAGGTTGTGCCTTGTCCCAGATAACTTCCCACCCAAATTGCTTGGCAATGAGGATAACCTAATCTCGTGGCAACGTTGCCTCTTGCAGATAAATCCAACACTCTGGTAACTGTCCAAGATGATAGCAGAAAGTGTGGCTACAGCTTGGTGCATGGGAGAGGAAAGAACATCTTCACAGCCCCTTACACAGCCTGTGATGTCAAGATGCTGGTAAATATTTTTAGCTTTCTGTACTGTTGCTTTTAAACTTCCTATGCATGTAAATACCCTCACTTGTGCTCTCTCTCCTCCCTTGATTCTCTTCCAGAATGGGAATTATGTCCTGACCCTAGTATATGTAACCCTTAGTGGGAAAAGGGTACAGGTGCAGATGAAATGTCCAACCAGTGCAGCTTTACCAACAGGCTCATCACTCCCTCCCTTTGGGGTTTCTGTCCTCTGCAGCGATACTTGCATGACAGTGGAGCTTCCTGGGGGACTGCTACAAGATATCCATTTAATGGGTGAGTTGGCTTGGTACACAGTAATGTGGGTGCTGTGAAACGGAAAGCATGCTCTAAATGTGGCATCTGTTGTAGATGAATCCAACAACTTGGTAGCTGTTATCGGTGCTCCCAAGACTTGTGGCTACAGTTTGAAGGGAAATGGCAAAAACATCCTGACTGCTCCTTACAAGGCCTGTCATGTCAAGATACTGGTAAGCTGAGGGCAATTGCAGCTGTGATTCCCCATTTGTATTGGTGATCAAAATCCTGTCAAGAATGACCAACTCTCTTTCCACTTCTAGAACAACTTCTATATCCTGAGAGTCCTCTACACAACTTTTACTGGGGAGCGAGGAGATATACAGGCCAAATGTCCTGTTCCTGGTCTAGTACCACATGTGGGTGAGTGTTTGTTCACTGGACACAAAATACCAGAGTGCTCAAGTCTGGTGTTGCTTGTCTGCCAATGCTGTTGCTGCATCATGTTGCTTTGTATTGAATACAATGTGCCCCTACACAAGATATTAACACCTAAACTACAGGGTCTTCCCTGTACAACCTATAACATTGAAGTTTACTCTCTTGCAGGGTGCAAGATACCAAGAAGTCAGCAGTTGGCTTGTGGTCCACCTAATGCTGATCCACAATGGTGTGTGGCCAATGGATGTTGTGTGGATGCAAGAACTTCCCAGTGTTACTATCCTTTGGATGGTATGGCTTGGTTTTACACTTGATATAGCACTGCTCATCTAATGAGCTATCCAGAGTAACTTTGAACAGCTTGTATAGGAAAACTTTGAGGGTGGAGGAGATAATTGACCTGATTTCCACCCTTACTGTACAGGGGACTGGTCCTTCAGGTAAATGGTTTCATTATTTTGCATTAATGGTTTCTTTGCTTCCTGCTTTTCAGCGTGCACTGCAGATGGGCATTTTGTATTCTCCGTATACCGCACCTCAACCAAGCCAGAAATTGATCCGAGCAGTTTAGTAATTGCAGGAAACCATTCATGTGTCCCTGTAATCTGCACTCCAGACTTTGCGGTCTTCAAATTTCCTGTGACTGGCTGTGGGACACGTGTCTTTGTAAGTTCACTCCTCCTGGGGTTTGGGTTAGTACTAGGACTTCTAGGCTGCAATGCTTTTTACAGCCATATGTCTAAGGGGGGTGTTGGGGTGCTAATCTACTGGAATGCCACTGGTTTTGGGCTGGCCAGGTTGATTACAATCCTCAACTGCTTCAGTGTTCTCACTTTGTAATCATTTTTTATTCTGTAGACTGTGGCGGAGACTACAATCTATCTTGCTGAAGTTCGTGGTTTGGTTCGGGGGATCCAGCAGATGTATGGACAAATTACCAGAGATGGCCCTTATCGGTAATTTCTTCTACATGCGCTTGGAACAGGCAGCTGCTTAACCCTCTTTCAGCATACTTTGCTGGTTGTAGTGGGTGGGGACCCCATGATCGGAGTTAAAGCCTTTATGGTTTTGTCATTGACTGGAATATCTGTGCCAACTGGTAACTAAATGGATTCTTTGTCTTCACTGTCTCCTCTCTGCACTACAGTTTCCATGTGGAATGTCGCTATTCTAAAGGAAACTTGGCCAGCATGGGTTACTTGGTGGTGAACCCATCGCCTCCATCAGCAGCCTTGGCTTTTGGCTGGCTTGGGGTTAGGTTAAGGATTGCCACAGGTAATTGAACATGATGCGTAACTTCTCCCATTTGGTCTGGTTTGGCATCATGTCTGGTAATGACTGCTAGATTTGACTGGCTCAATTTCCTCTTTCAATGGCTGGTGTGTTACCAATGATGCACCTCTCTTGCAGATGCCAGCTACACCAGCTTCTACCCACAGTCCCATCTGCCCCTGAGATTCTTGCTTGGAAGCAAGGCGTATCTGGAAGTGCAGCTTGTGAACCCTCCTAACCCCAGTGTAGTTCTGCTGGTCCACTACTGCATCGCCTATCCCCGGTCCTCTCGAGCTGCCTGGGTGATCATCTATGAAGGGTGAGTATCCTGATTTGTCTCCCTTTGTCTGGACAAAAGCAACATGCCAGGGATTTGTCCAGCAGCAACTGCCAGATGTGACCATTAACCAGTTCAGCAACTGGTTAGGTGACTGGCTGCAAACATCTAAATTAAATCTTTGCAAGCTAGACTGTTGCAGCTGCTAGAAGCATTACAATATGGCTACCATGCACTTCAAGCCTCCTAGTTGGCAGCTGTAGGACTCCCTTCTGAATTTATCCCCCACAGTTGTCCAAACATCCTGGATTACAGCAGTGCTGCTGGCCTCCATGTCAAATACAATAACATGCCTGTATCCAAGCACACTCGACGCTTTGAAATAGAAATCTTCCAGTTCCTGGACTACAAGACCAAGCAGCGTTTGGATGAGGAAGTGAGTTTAATAGTGGTCCAATTGTATAGACTCAAGCTTGCTTCCAAATGCCTAGTCATAAATGGTATATTAGACCAAAGCAGATCTACAGCTGCTCCTAACTCCATTTACTTTCTTTTTAGATCTATTTCATGTGTTCAACCGAAGTGTGTTCCCCGGAACGTCGTGTTTGCAATGAAGGATGCTTTGATGGAAGAGGTATGGTCCTGAAAAGCACTATTTGGACTTGGTTTCTGAGAAGGAGTCCCCCCTGAAGTATTTAAGTCCTGCTCCCTTGGTTAAATTTTGGGCACTTGATATCTTTCTCCTTCCACAGAGATGCCTGTTCCCACATCAAGATCTGCTGGAGGGCGCTGTGCAGGAAAGCCCTGTCCTGGGAAATCAAACGTAGACAAGCGAGCTGCTCCTGGTCATGCTGGCTTCATTGCTGTCAGCGAAGGAACCTTCACTTTGGATGAGATTGTGCCCCATGAACAAACGGGCAAGTGATTTGAGATCTTCTGCATTGAAGCAGTACTAGCCTTTTTCATGTGGTGTTGCTCAGTTCTGGCCCTGGGCCAAAGCCAGAACTGAAGCTTCATTGTATTCCTCCCTTGCTCACAGTTGCTTTGCCACTAACTTTTGCTTCCTCTTGCAGAGAAGCACTGGACGCACTTCCATGGTCTCCTGTGGCTGCTTGGTTTGCTGGTCCTGGTATCTGTTATAATGCTCTTCCTCAAATGGATTGGCTTGCAAATTGTCAGGTCCTAGAGAAGCAGTCTCTAACTTGAATAAACCTTTATCTTGTGTTAATTCTGTAGTGGTTTGTGGGTTTTCTTAATTTCAATTCCTCCACCAAATAGAGGGGGGTCACATATCTAAGTAGGATTAGAGATGCCGATTTATCCAACATGTTGGATTTGCTGGTTGCAGTAAACTGAGGTTTAATACCCTGAAGTGACAGCTGCATTGTTTTTTGAGCACTCGAGACCTCTTCTGCTGGTGCCAGTAAAGGCGCTGGTACATTGCCATTTGCTGTGCAATTCAGTAGTGCCCTAAGGGTTCACTTGTGTTTATCCAAATACTACATTACCTAGGCTGCAATTGATGTATATTGCATCTAACATGGCGTAGCAGCCGTGACCAAGGGCCAATAAACTGCTGTGCAGTATATGTAGAGATTTTGCTTTAATAGGGCCATCGTGGTGCTGGACAATGGCAACTGTAGCTGCTGCTACTTCTGGGCTGTCCCTGCTGTGGGACAGGGCTTTGGATTGAGGGCAGACAGAAGTCCTCTGACACTCTCTTGCAGGATTCTATTTATACACAAGTATAACACCTTTGCATGCCACTGTTTGTTTGGAAGTGGGTGGGGGGGGGGGGGGGGATTGATATACAATGTGATCTTGCGTGGGCATATTCAGGTGGAATACATGTGGCACTGGTGTTTTGTCATCTGTCTTGGCTGTTTCTGAGATTCATATGAAACAATGACATGACCGTTTAAGTACACCTTAGTACACCGTGACACCGTGAGCCACAAAACACAGTAGACAGAAACGAAAAGAACCGACAAAGACTCTAAGTAATTTGTTACTGATGTACTGCCGCACAAAGAAAGAGCTACTTCATATACCGGTCTTTTCCACAAGTACTAAAATTACTCCAGTGAGAAGCCTATAAACAAGATGGTAGCATACACTAATGTGGTACACTCCAGTATGTGACGCCAAATGGCTTGGAGAGGGACAAAGCTTACCTTAACAAGGAGTGCAATTTGATTTGTGCTTTTTAAATGGGGTGCTAAATTCTTGAATTGGGTCAAGACAAACCTGTTGGTCAGTACAGGATTGTTTGGTTTCTAAGACCCCCTACCCAAAAGGAACAGACTTGACTGGAATGTCATCTGGTAAAAGCATTAGTGCAAAGTGCAGGGTCAGTTTAATAGTATGTGAGCACAGGGTTGCACAAATCAGTTCATGTGCTGGGATTCAAGTGAATAATTAATCCCAGCACAACCATATGTGTGTATTTGGGTTTGCTGACAAAGGGGTTAAACAGTAGTTTGGAAGGGTCCAAAAAACAGGAGTCCCAGCAAATAAGGGAGAGTTGACAGGTCTGGTATAAACCTATAAATTAAGCCTCTCTGTGACCAGAGCCGGAATTATTCTTGGTGATAAATCACTCTCCTGACGTGTGAGGGTGCTGCTTAAAGGGAACAGAGAGCCCTGGACTGGATGACCAGGCAATTGATTCCCGGGGTTAGAAGGAAGTTATCTAGAAAGGGGGTGGGGCTACAATATACTAAATTCTGGACCTGGAAGGGGTAAGATTGGAGAGGTGGGTGCACTAGTTAACCAAGGGGTCATGATTGACAATACAAAAGGGGGCATAGAGAAGTGATTTGTCTTGTTATGGTTAAGCTGAACCGGAAGGAAACGTGTTTGTTTTGTTGTTTAGATATACTGTTTTTTCAGGAGCTAACACAATCTGGAGCTGTCAGAGGCCAGCACAAACCTGGACTACACTGCACTTTCGTTTTACAAATAACTGTCTTCACACAACAAGCACTTTAGCACTCACTGTGGAGACTTGTGTTTTGCATTATGTGTGGGTGTGCAAGATCGGGACTATTTCGGGAACAACCTGTGGATTAAAACGGTGCAATAAACGGCGCTGTATTGCCTGCTTCTCATTCTCTGACTTTGGATTATAAAAATAAATAACATTGCACCTGGATTACCTTTGTCTGTATGTTCATTTATCAATGCTACATTCCTGCACACTGTTAACTACTTAAATAAGGTGGGCACATTTATTTAAAATAAATAAATCTTTAGATATATTTTTGTACTTTTTATTTTTTCAAATGTGCCTCTGCTGCCTCAATGTACTCTACGCCCCTGATATTGACAAGGAAACAGTGCGGTCCAGTGGTTCAAATCCCACATCTGCCAGTGACCGACTCGCTGTGACTCTGAGCAAGTCACTTAACCTTGTAATAAATGTATTGGCATATTCACACTTTCTTTGTCTTCTGAGGCATTTATGTGCTGAAATGATGATTCCTTTTTGAGATGCAACTGCCATGTGTTTGGTCAATAGGGTGTGCTACTCTACATCTATCCAAGTGTTTTATAATTTTGTTTAATGTACTACCGTATTGTGTGTGTACCATTCACAAACCAGTACACAACCCACATGTAATTCTAATAACACAATTGTAATCTAGAATACGATGGATTCAGCCCGAGAAGCCGACAAAATGTGTTGTATATCGCATACTTGGAGTGCCCAATTATTTGACACTTCTTTATTCTGCATTTTGTGATGTCCAATTACAGTAAGTTTCCTCATTGCAGCACTTCTGAAGGTCAGTGATTTACTCCTATCTGTCAACCAAACCAATTCCCTTTTCACTTCCTGGAGCTTAAGAACGGGTGTCAGCAAGTTATTGGCCCCTGGTGGACAAAGAGTCCCCTTGAGCACCTGACCAGTAGGGTCCATTGTGGGTGAGGAGAAACTGACCCTGATCATTGTGCCTCCAGGCCCACAGGAGGGCCAGAGTTAATGCAACATTTCATAAACCACTTACGTTCCGACGAGGGGAGGAGTACTAGCACTTGCTCCCCAGGTTGGAAAGTCCTGATGCAAGCATTTTTATTATATTGTTGCTCCCGAGTATGCTGCGTTGCCTCCAGCTTTATCTTCTCAAAATGACCGACCGACCGACCAACTCCAGGCACATGCTTTACTATAGTCTCTGCTCGGCTTTGGTTTGCTTCCCTACCTTCCTTTATGAATCGAATACCCCAGGGTTGTCTCCCACAGGAGCTCAAAGGGTGAAAAGCCTGTTGATGCCTGTGGTACGTCTCAGATAGCAAAGAGAAGATAAGGAAGAATTTGACCCATTCTTTGTTTCCTTTGTTTTAGTCTTATCAAACTGTTCCACAAGCTCATCACATTGTGGATCACAAACCGATACCCGATGGAACATATTTTGAGGGACCCCCAAAGTTGTTGAATGCATTGGGACATAAAGGCTGTCCCCTGATCAATCAGAATCTCCCTATGTATACCTACATGAGAAAATAAAATCCCGGAAATAAAATCTTGCCAAGATTCTCTCCTCCATCTTTTTCACGCCCGAGAAAATGGAACATCATTGGCTAGCCTGAGAACCTCGCTACGAAAAGGCTGAGGAACAAGACAAATCCTCACATTTCCTAAGGTGGATGCAGGGATTAAGCAGGTCAGATTGCAAGGGGAAAACAAAAGGCAAAAGAAAAAAGGAAAATAAAACACAGTAATAAAACTACAAACAAAAGGTGCTGCTTATGCAGCGTTCTCCCACCACCACTAAACCGCTCAGCTCGGGTCTCCAAGCTAGGCTCTCTTATTCCATCACTCCACGCTGGCTTTGCCAGGTTTCCCCCAGCTAACTACACATGTCCCCTCGAGTACGTAACAATTATTTTTGTTTTATTTAATAGCCGCTGTCTTCCGCAGCCGTGCTTGCTTGTCCCGGTCTCTCTCGCCAGCTGCTGGCCATCTTGCCTTGGGTTATTTACCTCGCTTCCAAACCCAGAGTCACTGGGTTTTCCCTGTAATCGCAAGTCCAAATGAATAACAGAGCATAGTTCTGATAGGTCGAGCAACCCACCCCCTGTAATCGCGGTATTAATTTGTCTGGAGCTCAGTACACATAAATCGCAGTACATTAAATGAAAACTCAGCATTTCCAGTTATTTATATTTTTGTAATCATTCACTTTGTAAAATGATTTATTTTTTACGTGCTTTTTACATTGATTATGCAACATGTTTATGGATTTAAAAATGATGAATCAAATTAATTAGTTGAGCAGCATTTCTGAATAGTTTGTTTTGTTCATGCTAACCCCCCACTCACAAAGCAAGGCCTCATGTTTGTAGCTGGCAGCTACATTAATTTTCCTACTATAAGAATGTTACATGGAAAGGGATGTACGGTCTTGTTTTGCAGGTTGGATCATAACCAATTGAAGGTTATTCTGTTTAGTATTAGGGGCTATTGCAATATTTCTTTCTTTCTTGCTTTCTTTGCATTTGGAAACATTGACTAGCTTTTTGGGAGCTTCACAATTTGACTATTTCTGATGACGTATCCGTATATTTGTTATATGTTGCGCACTTAAAATGTAGTACCGAAATAATGTTAGGCTAATTAAAAAGATGTATGTGTACAGGTAGCCTGTCTAGGCTATACAATATTATTGACAATAATGTTAAGTACAGTATATAGGACTTATAGGTTGGGGCAAAGCACACCTTTAAAACATATAAGTGCTAGTGGTCTAGGACTGGAACACGGCCATTAATCCCAGACTTTGGCAAAGTTTCACAATCATGTACAGTAAACTGTGTGCTTGTCAGTTAACTTTACCACACTCGGTCTTAATGGTTTGAGATCTGCCAATTGGAGTGTCATGACACATGTTAATCACTAGTTTATACTGAGCATAATTAGTACATAATATTCCCCATGCACTGTCCAATTATAAAACTGCAGTTAACAAACATCTTAAATGTACTTTAATTATTACAATGTATTCTTACCACTAAAAACTGTGAATTAGGTTTGAGAATGTTGAGTCTTCTGCTCAGTTTCATTCAGCTCCAAGTCACAATTGGACTTTAACACCACTGTGAAGGAGAGCAGGACTGTGCCACTGTTGCGGTATGATGTTTAAAATAGATTAACTGTGGCCTCCAGTTAATAAATCTCACCTGCTATTCTTTACCACCAATCCCTGACCCACAACAACTTTGGGAACATTTGGAGCAAACTGCAGAACCTTAAGACAGTGTAACCCTTTTCTCTTGTATATTATTTCACACACAGAGCTGACAGCAGCTGGTTGCAGCTAGATACACTTTATTCCCCCATGGCTCATAGAAGACTGTAGGGAATGAGTCTAAACCCATGTCTGTTGAATATCTTAGTAAGTCAAGTCACTGATACAGTTTCCCATTTAATGAGTCAAAAAATCACCATCCTGAAAACAGCTACAGTGATAGCATACATAGCCGTTCATACTGAACTTAGCATTGGATTACACCTGTGAGTAAGCTGCGGGAAACTGAGAAAAGTATATTTTCCACATCAAAAAGACACAATTCACTGTACAAGTCTACTATTGTCAGGCAGGGAAATAACAGACAATTGGTTGTTGTATTTCTAGAAGTACAGGGTCAGTTTGCAGTGGTTATTGGTAGTAAACTTAGCAGAGACGTACAGGATTCCAACTGCAAGACAAATGCCTTGTGGTGATGAAAAGCATTTGTGCTACACAATCCTGGTGTCTGTCCAACCAATGCACAGCACTTCAAAAAGAGTCAGTTACTGTACCTGGAATCTCGACATCAAGCAGGGATAGCACTTTTCACTAGGAAAATAGGTATCCAGCAGAGGGCGTCAGAGAACTAAACATTGGCCACAGCAAATGTTATAAGATTATGGATTCATTCAATTCATTTTCCATATTAATTAAAAAAAAGGAAAAAAAAAACATGCAGTGTAATTTTACTAAGCAACCTGGACACTCACAATTATTAATAACTACCCCATGCAGTTAATTAAACATTTTTGTAAAGTACTTTAACTATAAAAGGTATTGACTCGTGGAACTGGGATGTGAATAAAGAGGTTACCATTTGTGAAAGTAACTTACGCTACTGGAAATATGGCATTGTGCATTGTCTCTGTCATATTGACATCTATTCAGGTATAAATGCTGTGTAGAATTAACAATGGGATTAATAAATCTGTGTATAACCACTAATCCTCTTGAGTCTTTGAGAATTTCTATTGTTACCCTGTGACGACAGTACAGGTGAGCTGAAAGATAAGTATTTATTAAACAAGTCAGAGGCCAACCACGCTGGACATTAAATACGGAATATGTACATGCGAACAGCTCCCTCGTTCACCGATCTTTGGTCTCGCAGCTTCAGTTCAGTCTAACCCCTGCCTATACCACTTAGCAACTAACCTGGAGAAGAAACCAGAGTTATCGTGAATTTGCCACATAAAACTAAGTTCTCCTTGGCGGGATTATTGTCAGCGGGAGGACGGCGGATATGTATTAACCCAGTCAACGTCTATGCCCTCGGAAGGGAAGGCATACAGTCAGGTGAGATGCGCCTGAAATCATACCCTACTTCCATACTGACCGTAGGGAAGTCATGGGCGGACGGGAAGGATAGCTGCCTTCCCCGTTATACAAAGCCAAAAAGCAGCTTGAGGCTAGGGAGGAGGATTCTGCCGCACAGATGGGATATAACGGGTTGAGTTAAGATATACATCCTTTACTTACAGATTTCACGTATTGTTTAGTGATGGACACATAAGATACTAGCAAACCCATTGACGATTTGATCTGGTATTGGAAGCGCCTAAAATATGCTTGATATTTACATGATTTGATCTAAGGTTAAAGGGAGTTCCCTGCCAGAACCGTCGCTTTGCTTAATGAATGGAATGTTTCGTACACTTGTAGCTATTATTTTGTCATTTGGATGATTTGTCGTCATTATCTTTAAGTTTAACCCTTAAATAATGTATCAATTGACTCCAACTAGATTCATTTGATAAACAGCTTATTTCATGATTTATATTATTTTCACAAAGTCAGGTAAGTGAGTAACATAACAGAGACCTCCGAGGACAGCATTGCTAAAAATCCTATAGTGTGACACTGCAGACTCTCCATCCAGAGATGTTTATTGAACTCCCCACGGAACTTCACATCAAACACCCCAACAAAGAAGAGGTACACCCCCATCAAACAGTCAGCACCAGTTTTAAGAACGCAGAAGTTTATGGTATTGCCTAAACCTGTTGGAAGTTCCAGCAACATAAAAAATTATCGAAACATTCAGTAACTGCTGGTTTGCTGGGCACCAGCATTAGGGCATACACTACATTGACCAGAGACACAATTCACTTTTAAGGTTTGAAAACATTTTGAGGAATAACAAGGTCATACACGGAGCAAACGTGAAGCAATATTTATTTGTAGGCCATTTTATTTCAAATTAAAATGAATGTTGCCTGCTTTTGCTCTGCTCACTGCATGCACAAATATTTCTCTTAAGTAAACAGTTGACTTTTTCCCCAGAAAAAAAAGTGATATACCAGTAATGTTTTAGCTTTTGTGAAAATGGGCTGTCCCTCATTTGACAGATTATTTATTTATTACCCAAATTCCATCCCTGACATGTCTTCTCTTGCAGATCAGTTTCAGTCACAATGGAAAGGGCCCTTCTCGCAGACTTCAACAGATGGTTTATAGACAGCACTTGTTAGCAGGTGCTTCTGTAATCCAACACAGCCCATATTACTGATTTTTCAAGTCTCACAAGATAACTCTACGCGAAACTCTGGAGAATAGACTTTCCATTAAAAATTTCTCAGAGGACAGTAATCCCGCTTAACCTATGATGGCTGTACACTCTAGTGACAGAGTAAGGCAGGTGTTTATAATTCTGTTCAACCTCTTTTGTCACTGTGCAATTGCTATTTCCTTTCAAACCAAGAGTCACGGGAGAGTGGTGACGTTGTAAGAGAGTGAGTACACAGCTGCAGCCTAAGTGTACTAATTGACTAGCAAGTAGAGAAGACATGGGAATTCACAGCTTCTAGGTCACAGGCAGAGGTCTCAGTATGGACTCCACTAGGTGGGTTGGAGGGCAGGCTAGTCGGGGCGGTGGTGAAGGTGGTCCCATTGCCTCCTACTGTAGCCATGGCCACGCTGGCAGCGGTGCAGGGCACCCTGGCAGTAACAATGCTGGTAGTGGCAATGCTGGCAGCGGTGCGGGCCACTATGGAGGAACAGCATTCTAGCAGTGATCGTACTGGTCTCTCTTGATCCTTGAAGGGGGCAGCACACCGTTTAATGCCCGAGTCCTCCACAGGCGAGGCACCATTCCTGGTCATCGAGGTAGTTGGGGAGGGCTTGCAGCCCACCCCTGTAGAAGTCAGAGATGCCGGTCTCCAGCTTCAGGGCTGACGGCACTGAGCACGGGCTGTGGGGATGCTGGGCACTCTAGTAGCGGCAAGACAGTCAGCTGTTTTTCCTGCTCTTGGAGGAGGCAATTGACCACAAAGTGCCCTGACTCCCCGCAGGCGAGACACCAACCCGAGGCCTTGAGAGCAATGAGGAAGACATCTAAAGCCACTCTCCCACAGCACTGGGAAGGATGGGGAATCCACCTTTGGCGTTTGGAGAGCCTTCAGGCAGAGACATTCCTCACATAACCACCTCCTGCCCAAAGTAGGCCTCCGTGAAGAGGAGGTCTGCCCATGGGCACTCCCCATAAATATACCCTGCTGCTCATCCACGCTTCCTTTTCCATTTTTTTTTTTTTTATTTAATAAACCTGCAGTTCTTGTCCGAGTCTCCAGGGGTGCTATCTCGCTTCAGACACCAAGTGTGACAGGTATAGCATCACGGCCCAAGTTGCTATTGAGAGGAAGAGAGACTCAGAAGGAAGAAGCCGAGGTTAAGCACTAATGCACATCTATATTTAAAGAACAGACACATCAAAACACATTAACAAATAAACAGGTGCTGTGGCTAAAACAAAAGGTCTACAAAAACGAACATACAGGACAACACAGGACAGGACAGGACAGGACAGCACAGCACAGCACAGCATAGCACAGCAACACGGTCCTTCACCTTTTTATCACCAGCATTGGCTCCAACATAAATAACTGTGATTACCCTTTTTTATACACCGGTGACTAAAGCCTAACTAATCATCACTTACTCAACTCACGGCTCCAGCCACATTGCCATGCAGGTAGGAATTTTTTTTTTTTTTTTTTGGTTCCTGGGTAGTAAGTGTTATTTCCTAATTGCTTATGCCTCAAAAGTATAGAAAATGGCTATTATTCCCCACAAACTCTGCTTTTGTGACCAGGACA
Source organism: Polyodon spathula (assembly GCF_017654505.1). Lineage (NCBI taxonomy): Eukaryota > Metazoa > Chordata > Actinopteri > Acipenseriformes > Polyodontidae > Polyodon > Polyodon spathula. Next base: position 165 of record NW_024475494.1, on the reverse strand, counting down.
GTGATATTTTGAAATTTACCTGTTTTCCAGAACATTCCAGATAGATTCAGTGCTGAGTAAACTTGGAGTAACTTCTAGAACTTTCTAGAACTTTCCAGTAATATAAATAGTAGTATAAATACAGGGGCCTTAAGCCAACCAGTTCAGTGTAGTTCCAGCTGCCTA
>NW_024475493.1:0-21269 GCF_017654505.1 Polyodon spathula | reverse complement strand
GAACCAGCCAGTATTCTATTACACACTGAACCAGCCAGTATTCTATTACACACTGACCCAGCCAGTATTCTATTACACACTGACCCAGCCAGTATTCTATTACACACTGACCCAGCCAGTATTCTATTACACACTGAACCAGCCAGTATTCTATTACACACTGACCCAGCCAGTATTCTATTACACTGACCCAGCCAGTATTCTATTACACACTGACCCAGCCAGTATTCTATTACACACTGACCCAGCCAGTATTCTATTACACACTGACCCAGCCAGTATTCTATTACACACTGACCCAGCCAGTATTCTATTACACACTGACACTGACTATTCTATTACACACTGACCCAGCCAGTATTCTATTACACACTGACCCAGCCAGTATTCTATTACACACTGAACCAGCCAGTATTCTATTACACACTGACCCAGCCAGTATTCTATTACACACTGACCCAGCCAGTATTCTATTACACTGACCCAGCCAGTATTCTATTACACACTGACCCAGCCAGTATTCTATTACACACTGACCCAGCCAGTATTCTATTACACACTGACCCAGCCAGTATTCTATTACACACTGACCCAGCCAGTATTCTATTACACACTGACCCAGCCAGTATTCTATTACACTGACCCAGCCAGTATTCTATTACACTGAAGTATTCTATTACACTGACCCAGCCAGTATTCTATTACACACTGACCCAGCCAGTATTCTATTACACACTGACCCAGCCAGTATTCTATTACACACAGCCAGTGACCCAGCCAGTATTCTATTACACACTGACCCAGCCAGTATTCTATTACACTGACCCAGCCAGTATTCTATTACACACTGACCCAGTCAGTATTCTATTACACTGACCCAGCCAGTATTCTATTACACACTGACCCAGCCAGTATTCTATTACACACTGACCCAGCCAGTATTCTATTACACTGACCCAGCCAGTATTCTATTACACACTGACCCAGCCAGTATTCTATTACACACTGACCCAGCCAGTATTCTATTACACACTGACCCAGCCAGTATTCTATTACACACTGACCCAGCCAGTATTCTATTACACACTGACCCAGCCAGTATTCTATTACACACTGACCCAGCCAGTATTCTATTACACACTGACACCAGCCAGTATTCTATTACACACTGACCCAGCCAGTATTCTATTACCACTGACCCAGCCAGTATTCTATTACACACTGACCCAGCCAGTATTCTATTACACACTGACCCAGCCAGTATTCTATTACACACTGACCCAGCCAGTATTCTATTACACACTGACCCAGCCAGTATTCTATTACACACTGACCCAGCCAGTATTCTATTACACACTGACCCAGCCAGTATTCTATTACACACTGACCCAGCCAGTATTCTATTACACACTGACCCAGCCAGTATTCTATTACACACTGACCCAGCCAGTATTCTATTACACACTGACCCAGCCAGTATTCTATTACACACTGACCCAGCCAGTATTCTATTACACACTGACCCAGCCAGTATTCTATTACACACTGACCCAGCCAGTATTCTATTACACACTGACCCAGCCAGTATTCTATTACACACTGACCCAGCCAGTATTCTATTACACACTGACCCAGCCAGTATTCTATTACACACTGACCCAGCCAGTATTCTATTACACACTGACCCAGCCAGTATTCTATTACACTGACCCAGCCAGTATTCTATTACACACTGACCCAGCCAGTATTCTATTACACTGACCCAGCCAGTATTCTATTACACACTGACCCAGCCAGTATTCTATTACACACTGACCCAGCCAGTATTCTATTACACACTGACCCAGCCAGTATTCTATTACACAGCCAGTATTCTATTACACTGACCCAGCCAGTATTCTATTACACACTGACCCAGCCAGTATTCTATTACACACACTGACCCAGCCAGTATTCTATTACACACTGACCCAGCCAGTATTCTATTACACACTGACCCAGCCAGATTCTATTACCCAGCCAGCCAGTATTCTATTACACACTGACCCAGCCAGTATTCTATTACACACTGACCCAGCCAGTATTCTATTACACACTGACCCAGCCAGTATTCTATTACACACTGACCCAGCCAGTATTCTATTACACTGACCCAGCCAGTATTCTATTACACACTGACCCAGCCAGTATTATATATTACACACTGACCCAGCCAGTATTCTATTACACACTGACCCAGCCAGTATTCTATTACACACTGACCCAGCCAGTATTCTATTACACTGACCCAGCCAGTATTCTATTACACACTGACCCAGCCAGTATTCTATTACACACTGACCCAGCCAGTATTCTATTACACTGACCCAGCCAGTATTCTATTACACACTGACCCAGCCAGTATTCTATTACACACTGACCCAGCCAGTATTCTATTACACACTGACCCAGCCAGTATTCTATTACACACTGACCCAGCCAGTATTCTATTACACACTGACCCAGCCAGTATTCTATTACACACTGACCCAGCCAGTATTCTATTACACACTGACCCAGCCAGTATTCTATTACACACTGACAGCCAGTATTCTATTACACTGACCCAGCCAGTATTCTATTACACACTGACCCAGCCAGTATTCTATTACACACTGACCCAGCCAGTATTCTATTACACACTGACCCAGCCAGTATTCTATTACACACTGACCCAGCCAGTATTCTATTCTACACTGACCCAGCCAGTATTCTATTACACTGACCCAGCCAGTATTCTATTACACACTGACCCAGCCAGTATTCTATTACACACTGACCCAGCCAGTATTCTATTACACACTGACCCAGCCAGTATTCTATTACACACTGACCCAGCCAGTATTCTATTACACACTGACCCAGCCAGTATTCTATTACACACTGACCCAGCCAGTATTCTATTACACACTGACCCAGCCAGTATTCTATTACACACTGACCCAGCCAGTATTCTATTACACACTGACCCAGCCAGTATTCTATTACACACTGACCCAGCCAGTATTCTATTACACACTGACCCAGCCAGTATTCTATTACACACTGACCCAGCCAGTATTCTATTACACACTGACCCAGCCAGTATTCTATTACACACTGACCCAGCCAGTATTCTATTACACACTGACCCAGCCAGTATTCTATTACACACTGACCCAGCCAGTATTCTATTACACTGACCCAGCCAGTATTCTATTACACACTGACCCAGCCAGTATTCTATTACACTGACCCAGCCAGTATTCTATTACACACTGACCCAGCCAGTATTCTATTACACACTGACCCAGCCAGTATTCTATTACACTGACCCAGCCAGTATTCTATTACACACTGACCCAGCCAGTATTCTATTACACACTGACCCAGCCAGTATTCTATTACACACTGACCCAGCCAGTATTCTATTACACACTGACCCAGCCAGTATTCTATTACACACTGACCCAGCCAGTATTCTATTACACACTGACCCAGCCAGTATTCTATTACACTGACCCAGCCAGTATTCTATTACACACTGACCCAGCCAGTATTCTATTACACACTGACCCAGCCAGTATTCTATTACACACTGACCCAGCCAGTATTCTATTACACACTGACCCAGCCAGTATTCTATTACACTGACCCAGCCAGTATTCTATTACACACTGACCCAGCCAGTATTCTATTACACACTGACCCAGCCAGTATTCTATTACACACTGATTCCAGCCCAGTATTCTATTACACACTGACCCAGCCAGTATTCTATTACACACTGACCCAGCCAGTATTCTATTACACACTGACCCAGCCAGTATTCTATTACACACTGACCCAGCCAGTATTCTATTACACACTGACCCAGCCAGTATTCTATTACACACTGACCCAGCCAGTATTCTATTACACCAGTATTCTGACCCAGCCAGTATTCTATTACACACTGACCCAGCCAGTATTCTATTACACACTGACCCAGCCAGTATTCTATTACACACTGACCCAGCCAGTATTCTATTACACACTGACCCAGCCAGTATTCTATTACACACTGACCCAGCCAGTATTCTATTACACACTGACCCAGCCAGTATTCTATTACACACTGACCCAGCCAGTATTCTATTACACACTGACCCAGCCAGTATTCTATTACACACTGACCCAGCCAGTATTCTATTACACACTGACCCAGCCAGTATTCTATTACACACTGACCCAGCCAGTATTCTATTACACACTGACCCAGCCAGTATTCTATTACACTGACCCAGCCAGTATTCTATTACACACTGACCCAGCCAGTATTCTATTACACACTGACCCAGCCAGTATTCTATTACACACTGACCCAGCCAGTATTCTATTACACACTGACCCAGCCAGTATTCTATTACACACTGACCCAGCCAGTATTCTATTACACACTGACCCAGCCAGTATTCTATTACACTGACCCAGCCAGTATTCTATTACACACTGACCCAGCCAGTATTCTATTACACACTGACCCAGCCAGTATTCTATTACACACTGACCCAGCCAGTATTCTATTACACACTGACCCAGCCAGTATTCTATTACACACTGACCCAGCCAGTATTCTATTACACACTGACCCAGCCAGTATTCTATTACACACTGACCCAGCCAGTATTCTATTACACACTGACCCAGCCAGTATTCTATTACACACTGACCCAGCCAGTATTCTATTACACACTGACCCAGCCAGTATTCTATTACACACTGACCCAGCCAGTATATTCTATTACACACTGACCCAGCCAGTATTCTATTACACACTGACCCAGCCAGTATTCTATTACACACTGACCCAGCCAGTATTCTATTACACTGACCCAGCCAGTATTCTATTACACACTGACCCAGCCAGTATTCTATTACACACTGACCCAGCCAGTATTCTATTACACACTGACCCAGCCAGTATTCTATTACACACTGACCCAGCCAGTATTCTATTACACTGACCCAGCCAGTATTCTATTACACACTGACCCAGCCAGTATTCTATTACACACTGACCCAGCCAGTATTCTATTACACACTGACCCAGCCAGTATTCTATTACACACTGACCCAGCCAGTATTCTATTACACACTGACCCAGCCAGTATTCTATTACACTGACCCAGCCAGTATTCTATTACACACTGACCCAGCCAGTATTCTATTACACACTGACCCAGCCAGTATTCTATTACACACTGACCCAGCCAGTATTCTATTACACACTGACCCAGCCAGTATTCTATTACACTGACCCAGCCAGTATTCTATTACACACTGACCCAGCCAGTATTCTATTACACACTGACCCAGCCAGTATTCTATTACACACTGACCCAGCCAGTATTCTATTACACACTGACCCAGCCAGTATTCTATTACACACTGACCCAGCCAGTATTCTATTACACACTGACCCAGCCAGTATTCTATTACACACTGACCCAGCCAGTATTCTATTACACTGACCCAGTATTCTATTACACTGACCCAGCCAGTATTCTATTACACACTGAACCAGCCAGTATTCTATTACACACTGACCCAGCCAGTATTCTATTACACACCCAGCCAGTATTCTATTACACTGACCCAGCCAGTATTCTATTACACACTGACCCAGCCAGTATTCTATTACACACTGACCCAGCCAGTATTCTATTACACACTGACCCAGCCAGTATTCTATTACACACTGACCCAGCCAGTATTCTATTACACACTGACCCAGCCAGTATTCTATTACACACTGACCCAGCCAGTATTCTATTACACACTGACCCAGCCAGTATTCTATTACACACTGACCCAGCCAGTATTCTATTACACACTGACCCAGCCAGTATTCTATTACACACTGACCCAGCCAGTATTCTATTACACACTGACCCAGCCAGTATTCCAGACCCAGCCAGTATTCTATTACACACTGACCCAGCCAGTATTCTATTACACACTGACCCAGCCAGTATTCTATTACACTGACCCAGCCAGTATTCTATTACACACTGACCCAGCCAGTATTCTATTACACACTGACCCAGCCAGTATTCTATTACACACTGACCCAGCCAGTATTCTATTACACTGACCCAGCCAGTATTCTATTACACTGACCCAGCCAGTATTCTATTACACACTGACCCAGCCAGTATTCTATTACACACTGACCCAGCCAGTATTCTATTACACACTGACCCAGCCAGTATTCTATTACACACTGACCCAGCCAGTATTCTATTACACACTGACAGCCAGTATTCTATTACACACTGAACCAGCCAGTATTCTATTACACTGACCCAGCCAGTATTCTATTACACACTGACCCAGCCAGTATTCTATTACACACTGACCCAGCCAGTATTCTATTACACACTGACCCAGCCAGTATTCTATTACACACTGACCCAGCCAGTATTCTATTACACACTGACCCAGCCAGTATTCTATTACACACTGACCCAGCCAGTATTCTATTACACACTGACCCAGCCAGTATTCTATTACACACTGACCCAGCCAGTATTCTATTACACACTGACCCAGCCAGTATTCTATTACACACTGACCCAGCCAGTATTCTATTACACACTGAGTATTCTATTACACCAGCCAGTATTCTATTACACACTGACCCAGCCAGTATTCTATTACACACTGACCCAGCCAGTATTCTATTACACACTGACCCAGCCAGTATTCTATTACACACTGACCCAGCCAGTATTCTATTACACACTGACCCAGCCAGTATTCAATTACACACTGACCCAGCCAGTATTCGATTACACACTGACCCAGCCAGTATTCTATTACACACTGACCCAGCCAGTATTCTATTACACACTGACCCAGCCAGTATTCTATTACACACTGACCAGCCAGTATTCTATTACACACTGACCCAGCCAGTATTCTATTACACACTGACCCAGCCAGTATTCTATTACACTGACCCAGCCAGTATTCTATTACACACTGACCCAGCCAGTATTCTATTACACACTGACCCAGCCAGTATTCTATTACACACTGACCCAGCCAGTATTCTATTACACACTGACCCAGCCAGTATTCTATTACACACTGACCCAGCCAGTATTCTATTACACACTGACCCAGCCAGTATTCTATTACACACTGACCCAGCCAGTATTCTATTACACACTGACCCAGCCAGTATTCTATTACACACTGACCCAGCCAGTATTCTATTACACACTGACCCAGCCAGTATTCTATTACACACTGACCCAGCCAGTATTCTATTACACACTGACCCAGCCAGTATTCTATTACACACTGACCCAGCCAGTATTCTATTACACACTGACCCAGCCAGTATTCTATTACACACTGACCCAGCCAGTATTCTATTACACACTGACCCAGCCAGTATTCTATTACACACTGACCCAGCCAGTATTCTATTACACACTGACCCAGCCAGTATTCTATTACACACTGACCCAGCCAGTATTCTATTACACACTGAACCAGCCAGTATTCTATTACACTGACCCAGCCAGTATTCTATTACACACTGACAGCCAGTATTCTATTACACACTGACCCAGCCAGTATTCTATTACACACTGACCCAGCCAGTATTCTATTACACACTGACCCAGCCAGTATTCTATTACACACTGACCCAGCCAGTATTCTATTACACACTGACCCAGCCAGTATTCTATTACACACTGACCCAGCCAGTATTCTATTACACACTGAACCAGCCAGTATTCTATTACACACTGACCCAGCCAGTATTCTATTACACACTGACCCAGCCAGTATTCTATTACACACTGACCCAGCCAGTATTCTATTACACACTGACCCAGCCAGTATTCTAGCCAGTATTCTATTACACACTGACCCAGCCAGTATTCTATTACACACTGACCCAGCCAGTATTCTATTACACACTGACCCAGCCAGTATTCTATTACACACTGACCCAGCCAGTATTCTATTACACACTGACCCAGCCAGTATTCTATTACACACTGACCCAGCCAGTATTCTATTACACACTGACCCAGCCAGTATTCTATTACACACTGACCCAGCCAGTATTCTATTACACACTGACCCAGCCAGTATTCTATTACACACTGACCCAGCCAGTATTCTATTACACACTGACCCAGCCAGTATTCTATTACACACTGACCCAGCCAGTATTCTATTACACACTGACCCAGCCAGTATTCTATTACACACTGACCCAGCCAGTATTCTATTACACACTGACCCAGCCAGTATTCTATTACACACTGACCCAGCCAGTATTCTATTACACTGACCCAGCCAGTATTCTATTACACACTGACCCAGCCAGTATTCTATTACACACTGACCCAGCCAGTATTCTATTACACACTGACCCAGCCAGTATTCTATTACACACTGACCCAGCCAGTATTCTATTACACACTGACCCAGCCAGTATTCTATTACACACTGACCCAGCCAGTATTCTATTACACACTGACCCAGCCAGTATTCTATTACACACTGACCCAGCCAGTATTCTATTACACACTGACCCAGCCAGTATTCTATTACACACTGACCCAGCCAGTATTCTATTACACACTGACCCAGCCAGTATTCTATTACACACTGACCCAGCCAGTATTCTATTACACACTGACCCAGCCAGTATTCTATTACACACTGACCCAGCCAGTATTCTATTACACACTGACCCAGCCAGTATTCTATTACACACTGACCCAGCCAGTATTCTATTACACACTGACCCAGCCAGTATTCTATTACACACTGACCCAGCCAGTATTCTATTACACACTGACCCAGCCAGTATTCTATTACACACTGACCCAGCCAGTATTTCTATTACACTGACCCAGCCAGTATTCTATTACACACTGACCCAGCCAGTATTCTATTACACACTGACCCAGCCAGTATTCTATTACACACTGACCCAGCCAGTATTCTATTACACACTGACCCAGCCAGTATTCTATTACACTGACCCAGCCAGTATTCTATTACACACTGACCCAGCCAGTATTCTATTACACACTGACCCAGCCAGTATTCTATTACACACTGACCCAGCCAGTATTCTATTACACACTGACCCAGCCAGTATTCTATTACACACTGACCCAGCCAGTATTCTATTACACACTGACCCAGCCAGTATTCTATTACACACTGAACCCAGCCAGTATTCTATTACACACTGACCCAGCCAGTATTCTATTACACACTGACCCAGCCAGTATTCTATTACACACTGACCCAGCCAGTATTCTATTACACACTGACCCAGCCAGTATTCTATTACACACTGACCCAGCCAGTATTCTATTACACACTGACCCAGCCAGTATTCTATTACACACTGACCCAGCCAGTATTCTATTACACTGACCCAGCCAGTATTCTATTACACACTGACCCAGCCAGTATTCTATTACACACTGACCCAGCCAGTATTCTATTACACACTGACCCAGCCAGTATTCTATTACACTGACCCAGCCAGTATTCTATTACACACTGACCCAGCCAGTATTCTATTACACACTGACCCAGCCAGTATTCTATTACTACTGACCCAGCCAGTATTCTATTACACACTGACCCAGCCAGTATTCTATTACACACTGACCCAGCCAGTATTCTATTACACACTGACCCAGCCAGTATTCTATTACACACTGACCCAGCCAGTATTCTATTACACACTGACCCAGCCAGTATTCTATTACACACTGACCCAGCCAGTATTCTATTACACACTGACCCAGCCAGTATTCTATTACACACTGACCCAGCCAGTATTCTATTACACACTGACCCAGCCAGTATTCTATTACACACTGACCCAGCCAGTATTCTATTACACACTGACCCAGCCAGTATTCTATTACACACTGACCCAGCCAGTATTCTATTACACACTGAACCAGCCAGTATTCTATTACACACTGACCCAGCCAGACCCAGCCAGTATTCTATTACACACTGACCCAGCCAGTATTCTATTATTCTACACTGACCCAGCCAGTATTCTATTACACACTGACCCAGCCAGTATTCTATTACACTGACCCAGCCAGTATTCTATTACACACTGACCCAGCCAGTATTCTATTACACACTGACCCAGCCAGTATTCTATTACACACTGACCCAGCCAGTATTCTATTACACACCAGCCAGTGACCCAGCCAGTATTCTATTACACACTGACCCAGCCAGTATTCTATTACACTGACCCAGCCAGTATTCTATTACACTGACCCAGCCAGTATTCTATTACACTGACCCAGCCAGTATTCTATTACACACTGACCCAGCCAGTATTCTATTACACACTGACCCAGCCAGTATTCTATTACACACTGACCCAGCCAGTATTCTATTACACACTGACCCAGCCAGTATTCTATTACACACTGACCCAGCCAGTATTCTATTACACACTGACCCAGCCAGTATTCTATTACACACTGACCCAGCCAGTATTCTATTACACACTGACCCAGCCAGTATTCTATTACACTGACCCAGCCAGATTCTATTACAGACCAGTATTCTATTACACACTGACCCAGCCAGTATTCTATTACACACTGACCCAGCCAGTATTCTATTACACACTGACCCAGCCAGTATTCTATTACACACTGACCCAGCCAGTATTCTAGACCCAGCCAGTATTCTATTACACACTGACCCAGCCAGTATTCTATTACACACTGACCCAGCCAGTATTCTATTACACACTGACCCAGCCAGTATTCTATTACACACTGACCCAGCCAGTATTCTATTACACACTGACCCAGCCAGTATTCTATTACACTGACCCAGCCAGTATTCTATTACACACTGACCCAGCCAGTATTCTATTACACACTGACCCAGCCAGTATTCTATTACACACTGATTCCCAGCCAGTATTCTATTACACACTGACCCAGCCAGTATTCTATTACACACTGACCCAGCCAGTATTCTATTACACACTGACCCAGCCAGTATTCTATTACACACTGACCCAGCCAGTATTCTATTACACACTGACCCAGCCAGTATTCTATTACACACTGACCCAGCCAGTATTCTATTACACACTGACCCAGCCAGTATTCTATTACACACTGACCCAGCCAGTATTCTATTACACTGACCCAGCCAGTATTCTATTACACACTGACCCAGCCAGTATTCTATTACACAGTATTCTGACCCAGCCAGTATTCTATTACACACTGACCCAGCCAGTATTCTATTACACACTGACCCAGCCAGTATTCTATTACACACTGACCCAGCCAGTATTCTATTACACACTGACCCAGCCAGTATTCTATTACACACTGACCCAGCCAGTATTCTATTACACACTGACCCAGCCAGTATTCTATTACACTGACCCAGCCAGTATTCTATTACACACTGACCCAGCCAGTATTCTATTACACTATTACACACTGACCCAGCCAGTATTCTATTACACACTGACCCAGCCAGTATTCTATTACACACTGACCCAGCCAGTATTCTATTACACACTGACCCAGCCAGTATTCTATTACACACTGACCCAGCCAGTATTCTATTACACACTGACCCAGCCAGTATTCTATTACACACTGACCCAGCCAGTATTCTATTACACACTGACCCAGCCAGTATTCTATTACACACTGACCCAGCCAGTATTCTATTACACACTGACCCAGCCAGTATTCTATTACACACTGACCCAGCCAGTATTCTATTACACACCCAGCCAGTATTCTATTACACACTGACCCAGCCAGTATTCTATTACACACTGACCCAGCCAGTATTCTATTACACACTGACCCAGCCAGTATTCTATTACACTGAACCAGCCAGTATTCTATTACACACTGACCCAGCCAGTATTCTATTACACACTGACCCAGCCAGTATTCTATTACACACTGACCCAGCCAGTATTCTATTACACACTGACCCAGCCAGTATTCTATTACACTGACCCAGCCAGTATTCTATTACACTGACCCAGCCAGTATTCTATTACACACTGACCCAGCCAGTATTCTATTACACACTGACCCAGCCAGTATTCTATTACACACTGACCCAGCCAGTATTCTATTACACACTGACCCAGCCAGTATTCTATTACACACTGACCCAGCCAGTATTCTATTACACACTGAACCAGCCAGTATTCTATTACACACTGACCCAGCCAGCCAGTATTCTATTACACACTGACCCAGCCAGTATTCTATTACACACTGACCCAGCCAGTATTCTATTACACACTGACCCAGCCAGTATTCTATTACACACTGACCCAGCCAGTATTCTATTACACACTGACCCAGCCAGTATTCTATTACACACTGACCCAGCCAGTATTCTATTACACTGACCCAGCCAGTATTCTATTACACTGACCCAGCCAGTATTCTATTACACTGACCCAGCCAGTATTCTATTACACTGACCCAGCCAGTATTCTATTACACTGACCCAGCCAGTATTCTATTACACTGACCCAGCCAGTATTCTATTACACTGACCCAGCCAGTATTCTATTACACTGACCCAGCCAGTATTCTATTACACACTGACCCAGCCAGTATTCTATTACACACTGACCCAGCCAGTATTCTATTACACACTGACCCAGCCAGTATTCTATTACACACTGACCCAGCCAGTATTCTATTACACACTGACCCAGCCAGTATTCTATTACACTTTGAACCAGCCAGTATTCTATTACACTGACCCAGCCAGTATTCTATTACACACTGACCCAGCCAGTATTCTATTACACACTGACCCAGCCAGTATTCTATTACACTGACCCAGCCAGTATTCTATTACACTGACCCAGCCAGTATTCTATTACACTGAACCAGCCAGTATTCTATTACACTGACCCAGCCAGTATTCTATTACACTGAACCAGCCAGTATTCTATTACACTGACCCAGCCAGTATTCTATTACACTGAACCAGCCAGTATTCTATTACACTGACCCAGCCAGTATTCTATTACACACTGACCCAGCCAGTATTCTATTACACACTGACCCAGCCAGTATTCTATTACACACTGACCCAGCCAGTATTCTATTACACACTGACCCAGCCAGTATTCTATTACACACTGACCCAGCCAGTATTCTATTACACTGACCCAGCCAGTATTCTATTACACACTGACCCAGCCAGTATTCTATTACACACTGACCCAGCCAGTATTCTATTACACACTGACCCAGCCAGTATTCTATTACACACTGACCCAGCCAGTATTCTATTACACACTGAACCAGCCAGTATTCTATTACACACTGACCCAGCCAGTATTCTATTACACACTGACCCAGCCAGTATTCTATTACACACTGACCCAGCCAGTATTCTATTACACACTGAACCAGCCAGTATTCTATTACACACTGACCCAGCCAGTATTCTATTACACTGACCCAGCCAGTATTCTATTACACACTGACCCAGCCAGTATTCTATTACACACTGACCCAGCCAGTATTCTATTACACACTGAACCAGCCAGTATTCTATTACACTGACAGCCAGTATTCTATTACACAGTATTCTATTACACACTGACCCAGCCAGTATTCTATACACACTGACCCACAGTATTCTATTACACACTGACCCAGCCAGTATTCTATTACACACTGACCCAGCCAGTATTCTATTACACACTGACCCAGCCAGTATTCTATTACACACTGACCCAGCCAGTATTCTATTACACACTGACCCAGCCAGTATTCTATTACACACTGACCCAGCCAGTATTCTATTACACACTGAACCAGCCAGTATTCTATTACACACTGACCCAGCCAGTATTCTATTACACTGACCCAGCCAGTATTCTATTACACTGACCCAGCTAGTATTCTATTACACACTGACCCAGCCAGTATTCTATTACACACTGACCCAGCCAGTATTCTATTACACACTGACCCAGCCAGTATTCTATTACACACTGACCCAGCCAGTATTCTATTACACACTGACCCAGCCAGTATTCTATTACACACTGACCCAGCCAGTATTCTATTACACACTGACCCAGCCAGTATTCTATTACACACTGACCCAGCCAGTATTCTATTACACACTGACCCAGCCAGTATTCTATTACACACTGAACCAGCCAGTATTCTATTACACACTGAACCAGCCAGTATTCTATTACACACTGACCCAGCCAGTATTCTATTACACACTGAACCAGCAAGTATTCTATTACACATTGAACCAGCCAGTATTCTATTTGACCCAGCCAGTATTCTATTACACACTGAACCAGCCGGTATTCTATTACACACTGACCCAGCCAGTATTCTATTACACTGACCCAGCCAGTATTCTATTACACACTGACCCAGCCAGTATTCTATTACACACTGACCCAGCCAGTATTCTATTACACACTGACCCAGCCAGTATTCTATTACACTGACCCAGCCAGTATTCTATTACACTGACCCAGCCAGTATTCTATTACACACTGACCCAGCCAGTATTCTATTACACACTGACCCAGCCAGTATTCTATTACACACTGACCCAGCCAGTATTCTATTACACTGACTGAGTATTCCACTGACCCAGCCAGTATTCTATTACACACTGACCCAGCCAGTATTCTATTACACACTGACCCAGCCAGTATTCTATTACACACTGACCCAGCCAGTATTCTATTACACTGACCCAGCCAGTATTCTATTACACACTGACCCAGCCAGTATTCTATTACACACTGACCCAGCCAGTATTCTATTACACACTGACCCAGCCAGTATTCTATTACACACTGACCCAGCCAGTATTCTATTACACACTGACCCAGCCAGTATTCTATTACACACTGACCCAGCCAGTATTCTATTACACTGACCCAGCCAGTATTCTATTACACTGACCCAGCCAGTATTCTATTACACACTGACCCAGCCAGTATTCTATTACACTGACCCAGCCAGTATTCTATTACACACTGACCCAGCCAGTATTCTATTACACACTGACCCAGCCAGTATTCTATTACACACTGACCCAGCCAGTATTCTATTACACTGACCCAGCCAGTATTCTATTACACACTGACCCAGCCAGTATTCTATTACACACTGACCCAGCCAGTATTCTATTACACACTGAACCAGCCAGTATTCTATTACACACTGACCCAGCCAGTATTCTATTACACACTGACCCAGCCAGTATTCTATTACACACTGACCCAGCCAGTATTCTATTACACACTGAACCAGCCAGTATTCTATTACACACTGACCCAGCCAGTATTCTATTACACACTGACCCAGCCAGTATTCTATTACACACTGACCCAGCCAGTATTCTATTACACACTGACCCAGCCAGTATTCTATTACACACTGACCCAGCCAGTATTCTATTACACACTGACCCAGCCAGTATTCTATTACACACTGACCCAGCCAGTATTCTATTACACACTGACCCAGCCAGTATTCTATTACACACTGACCCAGCCAGTATTCTATTACACACTGTATTCTATTACACTGAACCAGCCAGTATTCTATTACACTGACCCAGCCAGTATTCTATTACACTGACCCAGCCAGTATTCTATTACACACTGACCCAGCCAGTATTCTATTACACACTGACCCAGCCAGTATTCTATTACACACTGACCCAGCCAGTATTCTATTACACACTGACCCAGCCAGTATTCTATTACACACTGACCCAGCCAGTATTCTATTACACTGACCCAGCCAGTATTCTATTACACACTGACCCAGCCAGTATTCTATTACACACTGACCCAGCCAGTATTCTATTACACACTGACCCAGCCAGTATTCTATTACACACTGACCCAGCCAGTATTCTATTACACTGACCGCCAGTATTCTATTACACACTGACCCAGCCAGTATTCTATTACACACTGACCCAGCCAGTATTCTATTACACACTGACCCAGCCAGTATTCTATTACACACTGACCCAGCCAGTATTCTATTACACACTGACCCAGCCAGTATTCTATTACACACTGACCCAGCCAGTATTCTATTACACTGACAGCCAGTATTCTATGACACTGACCCAGCCAGTATTCTATTACACACTGACCCAGCCAGTATTCTATTACACACTGACCCAGCCAGTATTCTATTACACACTGACCCAGCCAGTATTCTATTACACACTGACCCAGCCAGTATTCTATTACACACTGAACCAGCCAGTATTCTATTACACACTGACCCAGCCAGTATTCTATTACACACTGACCCAGCCAGTATTCTATTACACTGACCCAGCCAGTATTCTATTACACACTGACCCAGCCAGTATTCTATTACACACTGACCCAGCCAGTATTCTATTACACACTGACCCAGCCAGTATTCTATTACACACTGACCCAGCCAGTATTCTATTACACACTGACCCAGCCAGTATTCTATTACACACTGACCCAGCCAGTATTCTATTACACACTGACCCAGCCAGTATTCTATTACACACTGACCCAGCCAGTATTCTATTACACACTGACCCAGCCAGTATTCTATTACACACTGACCCAGCCAGTATTCTATTACACACTGACCCAGCCAGTATTCTATTACACACTGACCCAGCCAGTATTCTATTACACACTGACCCAGCCAGTATTCTATTACACACTGACCCAGCCAGTATTCTATTACACACTGACCCAGCCAGTATTCTATTACACACTGACCCAGCCAGTATTCTATTACACACTGACCCAGCCAGTATTCTATTACACTGACCCAGCCAGTATTCTATTACACACTGACCCAGCCAGTATTCTATTACACTGACCCAGCCAGTATTCTATTACACTGACCCAGCCAGTATTCTATTACACACTGACCCAGCCAGTATTCTATTACACACTGACCCAGCCAGTATTCTATTACACACTGACCCAGCCAGTATTCTATTACACACTGACCCAGCCAGTATTCTATTACACACTGACCCAGACCCAGCCAGTATTCTATTACACACTGACCCAGCCAGTATTCTATTACACACTGACCCAGCCAGTATTCTATTACACACTGACCCAGCCAGTATTCTATTACACACTGAACCAGCCAGTATTCTATTACACACTGACCCAGCCAGTATTCTATTACACACTGACCCAGCCAGTATTCTATTACACACTGACCCAGCCAGTATTCTATTACACACTGACCCAGCCAGTATTCTATTACACACTGACCCAGCCAGTATTCTATTACTGAACCAGCCAGTATTCTATTACACACTGACCCAGCCAGTATTCTATTACACACTGACCCAGCCAGTATTCTATTACACTGACCCAGCCATTATTCTATTACACTGACCCAGCCACACACTGACCCAGCCAGTATTCTATTACACACTGACCCAGCCAGTATTCTATTACACACTGACCCAGCCAGTATTCTATTACACACTGACCCAGCCAGTATTCTATTACACACTGACCCAGCCAGTATTCTATTACACTGACCCAGCCAGTATTCTATTACACTGACCCAGCCAGTATTCTATTTACACTGAACCAGCCAGTATTCTATTACACACTGACCCAGCCAGTATTCTATGACCCAGCCAGTATTCTATTACACTGACCCAGCCAGTATTCTATTACACACTGACCCAGCCAGTATTCTATTACACACTGACCCAGCCAGTATTCTATTACACTGACCCAGCCAGTATTCTATTACACACTGACCCAGCCAGTATTCTATTACACACTGACCCAGCCAGTATTCTATTACACACTGACCCAGCCAGTATTCTATTACACACTGACCCAGCCAGTATTCTATTACACACTGACCCAGCCAGTATTCTATTACACACTGACCCAGCCAGTATTCTATTACACACTGACCCAGCCAGTATTCTATTACACACTGACCCAGCCAGTATTCTATTACACACTGACCCAGCCAGTATTCTATTACACACTGACCCAGCCAGTATTCTATTACACACTGACCCAGCCAGTATTCTATTACACTGAACCAGCCAGTATTCTATTACACTGACCCAGCCAGTATTCTATTACACACTGACCCAGCCAGTATTCTATTACACACTGACCCAGCCAGTATTCTATTACACACTGACCCAGCCAGTATTCTATTACACACTGACCCAGCCAGTATTCTATTACACACTGACCCAGCCAGTATTCTATTACACAGACCCAGCCAGTATTCTATTACACACTGACCCAGCCAGTATTCTATTACACACTGACCCAGCCAGTATTCTATTACACACTGACCCAGCCAGTATTCTATTACACACTGACCCAGCCAGTATTCTATTACACACTGACCCAGCCAGTATTCTATTACACACTGACCCAGCCAGTATTCTATTACACACTGAACCAGCCAGTATTCTATTACACACTGACCCAGCCAGTATTCTATTACACACTGACCCAGCCAGTATTCTATTACACTGACCCAGCCAGTATTCTATTACACACTGAACCAGCCAGTATTCTATTACACACTGACCCAGCCAGTATTCTATTACACACTGACCCAGCCAGTATTCTATTACACACTGACCCAGCCAGTATTCTATTACACACTGACCCAGCCAGTATTCTATTACACACTGACCCAGCCAGTATTCTATTACACACTGACCCAGCCAGTATTCTATTACACACTGACCCAGCCAGTATTCTATTACACACTGACCCAGCCAGTATTCTATTACACACTGACCCAGCCAGTATTCTAACACACTGACCCAGCCAGTATTCTATTACACTGACCCAGCCAGTATTCTATTACACTGACCCAGCCAGTATTCTATTACACACTGACCCAGCCAGTATTCTATTACACTGACCCAGCCAGTATTCTATTACACACTGACCCAGCCAGTATTCTATTACACACTGACCCAGCCAGTATTCTATTACACACTGACCCAGCCAGTATTCTATTACACACTGACCCAGCCAGTATTCTATTACACACTGACCCAGCCAGTATTCTATTACACACTGACCCAGCCAGTATTCTATTACACACTGAACCAGCCAGTATTCTATTACACACTGACCCAGCCAGTATTCTATTACACACTGACCCAGCCAGTATTCTATTACACACTGACCCAGCCAGTATTCTATTACACACTGACCCAGCCAGTATTCTATTACACTGACCCAGCCAGTATTCTATTACACTGACCCAGCCAGTATTCTATTACACTGACCCAGCCAGTATTCTATTACACTGACCCAGCCAGTATTCTATTACACACTGACCCAGCCAGTATTCTATTACACACTGAACCAGCCAGTATTCTATTACACTGACCCAGCCAGTATTCTATTACACACTGACCCAGCCAGTATTCTATTACACACTGACCCAGCCAGTATTCTATTACACACTGACCCAGCCAGTATTCTATTACACACTGACCCAGCCAGTATTCTATTACACACTGACCCAGCCAGTATTCTATTACACACTGACCCAGCCAGTATTCTATTACACACTGAACCAGCCAGTATTCTATTACACACTGACCCAGCCAGTATTCTATTACACACTGAACCAGCCAGTATTCTATTACACACTGAACCAGCCAGTATTCTATTACACTGAACCAGCCAGTATTCTATTACACTGACCCAGCCAGTATTCTATTACACACTGACCCAGCCAGTATTCTATTACACACTGACCCAGCCAGTATTCTATTACACACTGACCCAGCCAGTATTCTATTACATTGATCCAGCCAGTATTCTATTACCTGACCCAGCCAGTATTCTATTACACACTGACCCAGCCAGTATTCTATTACACACTGACCCAGCCAGTATTCTATTACACACTGACCCAGCCAGTATTCTATTACACTGACCCAGCCAGTATTCTATTACACACTGACCCAGCCAGTATTCTATTACACACTGACCCAGCCAGTATTCTATTACACTGACCCAGCCAGTATTCTATTACACACTGACCCAGCCAGTATTCTATTACACACTGACCCAGCCAGTATTCTATTACACTGACCCAGCCAGTATTCTATTACACACTGACCCAGCCAGTATTCTATTACACACTGACCCAGCCAGTATTCTATTACACTGACCCAGCCAGTATTCTATTACACACTGACCCAGCCAGTATTCTATTACACACTGACCCAGCCAGTATTCTATTACACACTGACCCAGCCAGTATTCTATTACACTAGTATTCTATTACACTGAACCAGCCAGTATTCTATTACACTGAACCAGACAGTATTCTATTACACACTGACCCAGCCAGTATTCTATTACACTGACCCAGCCAGTATTCTATTACACACTGACCCAGCCAGTATTCTATTACACACTGACCCAGCCAGTATTCTATTACACTGACCCAGCCAGTATTCTATTACACTGAATCAGCCAGTATTCTATTACACTGACCCAGCCAGTATTCTATTACACACTGACCCAGCCAGTATTCTATTACACACTGAACCAGCCAGTATTCTATTACACACTGACCCAGCCAGTATTCTATTACACACTGACCC
This sequence comes from Polyodon spathula, assembly GCF_017654505.1. NCBI lineage: Eukaryota > Metazoa > Chordata > Actinopteri > Acipenseriformes > Polyodontidae > Polyodon > Polyodon spathula. The sequence goes on along the minus strand of NW_024475493.1, from coordinate 521 downwards.
AGCCAGTATTCTATTACACACTGACCCAGCCAGTATTCTATTACACACTGACCCAGCCAGTATTCTATTACAACTGACCCAGCCAGTATTCTATTACACACTGACCCAGCCAGTATTCTATTACACTGAACCAGCCAGTATTCTATGACACACTGACCCAGCCAGTATTCTATTTACACTGACCCAGCCAGTATTCTATTACACACTGACCCAGCCAGTATTCTATTACACACTGACCCAGCCAGTATTCTATTACACACTGACCCAGCCAGTATTCTATTACACACTGACCCAGCCAGTATTCTATTACACTGACCCAGCCAGTATTCTATTACACACTGACCCAGCCAGTATTCTATTACACACTGAACCAGCCAGTATTCTATTACACACTGACCCAGCCAGTATTCTATTACACTGACCCAGCCAGTATTCTATTTGACCCAGCCAGTACACACTGAACCAGCCAGTATTCTATTACACTGACCCAGCCAGCCAGTATTCTATTACACTGACCCAGC
>NW_024475492.1:0-1361 GCF_017654505.1 Polyodon spathula | reverse complement strand
TCGGTGCAAGACCACCTCCTCAATGATCCCTAATGGTTCCCCCACCTCTATGAGCCCATGTGGTGAAGGGGTGAAGATCTGGGGACAGGGGAGGTGTCAGTGCAGGGTGTAAAGACATCAATACAGTATTGGTCAAGGGGATAAGGTTGTTCTGCCCCTGGATGGAGGCACGACCTGTTTTTCCTCCTGGTTGCATGCGTTGTCCCTGGGCATTGATCTAATGAGTCAAGACAAAACATTTTATGGTTATACATTCGACACAAAACATTTTATGGTTATGCCCTCGTTCCAGAGAATCCATATCCTCTTGCTCCTCTGTCCATCGAGGGGTGGCCTGAGACCTCCTTGACCTGTGGGTAGCAAATCCGTTCACATACAAGCTGAGCTACCTGATCGCCGGCTCTTATTTCAAAGGGCTTGGCCCCAGTATTTTGGACCAGGATACCTACATTTCCGGTATAGTCGGCATCCACTACGCCGGCCCCTATGCATATGCCATGCTTAACTGCTAAGCAGGAACGAGGGGCAAACCTGGCATAGCACCCAGATGGTACTTTTATTTGTATATCTGTCAAAATGAGGCTTTGACTTCCTGGAGGCACCAGGTAGTCATACACGCTGCATAAATCAAGGCCAGCTGCCATCGGCAAAGCCCTAGTGGGCAAGTACCCCGCAGGGATCAGTTTTGACCACTTCGAGGACATCTGCTTCTGCGGTTAGACACGCCACCTTTTGTGGGGGTGGCTCGTTTGTCAATCGTTTTTGGTAGAGCTTTGTCTGGGTTTTGTGTACCCATTGCCCTTGGTTTTGTTTTTGGATGCTTACACAATGTATAGTGTGTTTTCACTATGATTTGGAGATGAAAATGCCTAGCTGAACTGGGTGTGCCTAGTGCAGGGGCCTCACTGATCTTTTCTTTCAGGTCATTGAACCCCCCTGCTCTGCTTCCTCAGTCCACTCAATACCTCCATATTTCTCAGGTGTACTCCCTAACATAATTAATTGTTCCCAGAACCTGTCTTAGCTCATTGACAGTGCGGGGTTTGGGTATTAAGGTGAGGGCTAATTTCCTATCTGGGGTCATAGTCTTGCTGTTATAGCTGAGAATATGTCCCAAGTATGTTACCTCTTGTTGTAGGAGCTGAGCCTTCTTTGGGTTGACCTTGAACCCTTGGACTTTTAGGATCAGCAAGGTAGCCCTCAGCAGTTCCTTTGCTTCTGTAAGAGGGGTACTACACAACAAGAAGTCATCCACATATTGCAAAATAGTGCCATGCGGTTTGTCTTTCAAGGGTCTCAGAGCCTTGGCAAGACATTGGTGGAACACTACTGGAGTACTAATATGATACCCCTGTGGCATG
>NW_024475491.1:0-12000 GCF_017654505.1 Polyodon spathula | reverse complement strand
CGGGTCCAGGTGTATTGGATCCCTTGCACCATGAAAGCAAACTTCCATTAATCTGCAGGCCTTATAAGTAGGCTCCAGAATCAGTTGTTATATCAAGGACTGAGAACCAACTGGCCTCAGCTGGTACTTCAGTCAATATAGTGTGGGGGTTAGCTATTATCTCTATCCATCTTGGGCAGGGCTTGGTTCAAGCATTGGTAGTCAATTGTAAGCCTCCACTTGCCTCTCCCTTAGAGACTGGCCAAATTAGGCTGTTGGTGGGGAAGTTACACTCGACTACAATCCCTTGGATTAATAAATCAGTAATAATGCCCTTTACTGCTGTCACTGCTTCAGGCTTGACAGGGTACTGCTGTTGTGGAAAATGGGCGTCGCCTTCAATTGTGATAAACACGCCCACTGCCTTACTGCAGCCATTGCTGTGCAGAGCCCACACTTCCGGGTACTGCTCAGTCAAGTCCTGGAGTGTGAGAGGGAAAGATGAGACGTACATTACATCTAACTCTAAAATGTTTTGCTCATGCGTTTTAGCATGATACATTTCGACTAACGCGGATTGTGAGCCAATTACAAATTCCACGGGTTCAGTTCTAAATGCTATTTACGTACCTCCATTGACTCCTTCGATTACTACAAACTCTTTTGTTACCGGGATTGGCAGATTCCAGCCCCAGTATCAACTCTTACCTCCCCCCTTTGCTCCGAACGAGACCATTGCACGTCACTGTGCTTGCAGCCGTGCAACATTCTTACAAGCAACATTCTTAAGTATCAATACGGCCACAATTAAAGCATTGCTTAAAATCGTATTCATTCTAAAACTTGGTGTGATTTTGCAGCTGTGAGCTGTGCCTTCAACATCTACTATTAACACTTCTCTGCTGCTGGACAACTGCCCAGGCACCTTATCTGCATATTGCCTGCTCTTTGGCAACAAGCCCAGAATCTTATCTTACACTGCTTTTTTGAGCTAAACTTCTAGCTTCCAGTCCTAGTGCATCACTGTTGCGATCCATATTTTATTTTAATCTACTCTCTTATGTCAATCTCCTGAACTACAGCTTTCTGTTCTCAAACTGTGACAGATTCTGTCCCTTTTCACAGTCTGAGCTGCACTCGGCTATTTCGTGAACACAGTTTACGTGTTCCCACTCATACTTATGTACAGGTCACATAGTGTTAAACACCTGCCTTTTCTAAAATGATTCTTTATCTTTTGCTTAAACAAAACCAATCTAACCCAAGCAATTTTATTAATAAAATTATAATTCTAAACTGACATCTTACCAATATAATTTTCCAATATGACAAGTTACTCTACTTTGTGGATTTTATTAATGGTTTGCTTTCCTTTGCACCTTAAATTTACACATTGTTGGTGCGCTCATGGACTTTAACTAGGGTTTTATGCCAATACCCTCATCCGCCCCACTTCATGACGGTTTATGTAACAGGTTTTCTCTATTAACAGGTTGTCCTAACTCACAAATAGGTCAACATGTAATAGCCAACAGACCAACATATATTAGATACATATGTAACACCCAGTTCAGAGAGTCCACATTATGCTCAACTGTTGCTACTTAAAATATGACTATAGTCTTACGTGTATGGTATAATCTTCACAACCATACAGCTTGCTAGCATGGTCGGCCACAAACACAATAACACCAACACACTACAACTGTCCTTTACAACACACACACTAGTATCTGTCATGAAAATATTTTTAATGTTCTCATCTAGATCCCTTATTTCGTTTCAGGTTTAGTCCCTGACTTATACTATCATTGCGTTATACAAGATTTATTAATGTCTCAGTTACCACATTAATCTAGTTATCATCACCTCTCCTGTTAGACGCTCCGTAAAAAATTAATTGTGACCAACATAAACAAAACATCTTGTATATGTGCAAATAAAACCAGTTAATACTAGTAACCTTGGTGCTTCATTAAACCAAGTGTTCTCCATTCAAGAAAACGCTATCTCCCTGTTTAGTTCAAAACAAATTAAACAATCATCAATATTCAAACTCTTGAAAATAAAACATTGATTTAATTCTGAATTTTAGAAAACAAATATTATTCTACCTGCCATTCTCTGGCTTTCCACTCTAAATAACCCCAATCTATTTCGTCCTTTTCTTCTCCCCTTGATTTTACATCAAGAAAGGGTTCTGCTTACTTACTCTTAGCCAACGCCCTTTTGCCCTTTTGGCACTGTACCAAGTCCTTTTTTTTTTTTTTTTTAGTTCCTTTTTGAAACAGTACTCTCGTACTCCTGGCTGAGGCTTTAGTTTGTCATTTTAACTACTGTCCTATGACACTAGCACCACCCCGATGTATCTCGCTAGCAAAAAATGCTTTTAGATTTACACCCTCCGATCTGTATCATCTGTTTTCTCCTCAGATACACTCTACTGCACCGGTTACTCACTCCTAAGCTTCACAGAGACTGCTACTAGAGCTTTCTCGTCCGCACAGTACTAACTATGTAGTGAAGATGCCTACCAGACACACACTCCACTACCTAGTTACAACCAGACGAACACACTCAATACCTTTTACTCATTACAACTACGCAACTTCACAACCAATAGGTTTTTGGATTCCAGTTCACCCGGTATGTACCCCAAAAGGTATCGCTTACCAGAAATCTAGTCACGAGCCCGCATACCAACAGAAGCGTAACGAACATCCTGGAATCTTGCTGACAACGCCAATTTGTAGGGTCGCAAAATGAAGTGCAGAGATGATCAGAGACAATCGATCACACCAATCGATTGCATCAAAGGTTTATTGCAGTGGTCATAAAAATACAGAGCGCTCCGGAGAATAACAGTCACTTCATCAGTAACTAGTGTATTCTGCCAGGTTAAAGCACATACATGGTTTATATAGTTCCTACATAAAATTCCCTGCTCCTATCAGGATTTGGTACACAGCAGACAATTCATCCATCCCTACCCCCTAAACTCATATACGCAACCAATAGAGGATAGCTGTGGGGCATGATTGCCCCCTCCGTTGCGGTTGTTATGTTCACTTCGGCCTGGAATTTATGACCTAGCAAGCAAGCAGGCATTGCCCTTCTTCTACCATCCCCCCACTGCCCCTGGACATCTGACCCAACCTAATGGTGTACTGAAACATTCCACTCTTCCCCCCTCCTTTCACAAATTCCTTACGAAACATTGTAAAACCGCACCCAAATGATCGTTGGTTGATCAAGTTATAATATTTGGTTCCTTCAAAATACTTTTTATTATAGGAGTAACTACCCAGTGGAGTGACAGAGCAGGTTAATAAACTAAATGTATTGAGTGCAAAATGAAATCAGATCATATATGCCAGAGGGTGAGAGGTTTGTATTAAACAGTCCAATTACAGTATCCTTTAAAAGGGTTCAGAAAGTTTAACCTAAGAAATCATTTCAATTAACTGACAAGGATGAAAGAAAACTAAAGAAGGGACCCAGTTGAATCACGTCAAGCATAGAACTGGTTGCAAGTCATTCTTACAGTAATAACAATAAACACAAATGACAAATCTTAGACATCAAGAAAAAAAAAATCATCAAAAAGCTGCAATTACATTTTCTATAAAACCGCTTTTCCAATTCTGACAAAAGTAGATGTGGAGCTTATTAGCAGTCTAAGTAATTCTGAGTATCACAATCTGGGGTTATATGGAATTGGCCTGTTTGCCTGTCTGTATCATGGACTGTGATTGAAAGTGGTTTATGTATGTGTAGAGAAAATCATTTTCAACTATGATGAAGCTTGGTCTTCATAGTTGAATGGCAGGGATGCTTGTCACTGATGTGTTTGTTCTAGTTTGTTTTAAAGACGGAAGAAGAATACGATGAATTAATGTAGGATGAAGAAGTAAAGAAAATGAAAGAGGAGACCAGGGAATTCATCACAAGCAAAGAAGCCAAATTTCTGGGCATACTGGCCCGCATTGAAGAAAAAGAGAATGCAGAAAAGGTTGCATCCAATGAAGTTATGCCTTCTAATCACCACTGCCCCAAGAATGTAGTAGTTCAGTTGTGGAAGCATGCAGATGAATCGTTCATATTTCATTTAAGTGATGCCTAGTATGAGATGTGGTGCACGATCTTCCAGCTGCTAGGGCTGGCACGTGAAGAGCTTAAGAGTAACGGGACTTGTAGAAAGTTGATGCGCGTTTCAGAGCTCTTCCATGTGCCGCACAGACTCTCCTCTTGAGTACATCCTGATTTTTAAAGTCAGTGTCTTTGGTCCTGAAAAGAGAATTGTCCCACAACTGCAAATGGCACCCAAACAGTTGCATGTTAACTGCCAATGCAGGATGAGTATTTTTGAAGAGTACTCAATAGATTATCAAAGGGTTTGCTCAGCTCTAAAGAAAACTTGAATCTCAATTCACAGCATTCACTTTGGGTGCTTTGGTGAAAGAGAAATATTCCATTTTATCGAAAGACCAGCACTCACTTCAAATTTACAAAAAGATTATTTAAGAAATTTTTTTCTTTTTCTAAATGGCATCTACGCAAGCACAGACAGACACGATGTGGCTAGATGCCTTCCTCAGAGTGCATTCAAACAAACTTAATTACATTTTTATACAACTGATTGGTGATTATTATAATTTGTTAATGTGCTCTTAAAGGGAAAGTCAACATTACAATACAACAATATACAAAAGAAAAACAAGCTATTTTTATTTCTGTAGTTTAATTGTAGTGTTGGCTTTCCTTTTTTATAATAATCACCAATCAATTACTGTGAAGCCATAAATATGTGCGAGCCTTTTATGGTGCATTTTTCACGTATGGGGGGGGGGGGGGGGGGGGGGGGGACTGCAAACATTGTTGGCACTAATATCAAACTCCATTAACAATACAGAGTTCATATGTTGCGACAGGTAGCCAACATTTCTGGAGCAAAATAGGTTTTATGGGTGTGATTTGCCAAATATTTTGGTCACAAATATGTATGGCTTTACAGTATATATAAAAAAAAATATTTTTGCTTGACACACCGAGGAAGGCATCCAGCTGCAATGCATTTGTGGTTGCTTGTCTCCCGTTTCTTAGTCTAAAATGAATAAATATATTTCATGTATTATTGAAGAGAGGACAGTAATCTATTCAGAAAACCAAGATATAGCATCATCCGTACCTTGGAAACAATAACGAGGATTCTGAAATAAAACTTAAAAGAAACTAAGTCAGGTAAACAGTTGTTTGGCTTAAGCCTAACGTTTATTAACTTTGTTTCTTGTGTAAGTTTTACCCAAGGTGTTAAACAGAGATATGAGTGGGATTGTCTGCAGTTCTGTGCTGCTACTGTTGTAAACACATACAAAGGCAAAGTTGCCATGCCACCTAAAGCAGCGAAAGAGAAGGGTGTGCAAGACTGCAATTCAGAAATGGGCAGAGCCAAAAGTGGGCTGGGCCAGTCCCAACACCTGAAGCTGGAATTTTATATCCGGTTTTGTCACTCATTTCCGAATCCAAGTCCTGCACTACCCCATTGAAAACCAAGGCATTCAAATCAATACATACATTAAGCACTGGTTCCCTGTTGAAGCAATTAAGAACGTGTTATTCTTTGCTTACTTTTTTTTTCTTTAATTTGAAGACACCCAGAGTTTTTCAAGAACAAAAAGATATGAATCGATTAGGGGACGAGTGATATTTTTGGCAATGCTCAAAGCTTAGATATATTTAAAAGCCAAGGTTAGCACTCTTTGAAATACACAGTTGTGTTCAAAAGTTTGGAAACAGCAAGATTAGGACTGGTGATTGTATTGAAGGTTTTCCTTACGCAGTTCCCTTTCTTAATATCTTGGAACCCCTGAGTGGGTGATCCTCATGTGCTGTTTCCAAACTTTTGAACACTACAGTTTATAGTTATGCACTGACACTCATCATGGGGTATTGCAATTTTGGCCAGAGTTCATCTGTTAGGCAACTTTTTGTTGACCTGCTGCTAAATGTTTAACTGTCAGTGTTACATGGTAAAATAATTAATAGATTTAATATAAAAATGTACACATTTTATTCCCATTTATTTGAATATACTTGTGGTATCAACAGAATACTGAATGATTGTTGGTGGTATCAGAAAGCTGGCGTGTCAGCATCGCAGGTGCCTTGCCTTGTGATAAATTGTGATTCTATTATTTTTAATTTAATGTAGAAATAAAAAAAAAAAGATTAGTTTTGTTTAGGAATAAAAAAAGACTCATATTTTAAGTGTTGTGTTTAACATGTATTCATAATGTGATGTGATTTCATTCTTTTTTCATTTAGAAACAAAAAAGTGTAATTAATGTCGTCTCAAATGCCTCTCGTTTAATTGGGACAGCCGCTTACTCAGGATATTTTTAGTTCTCCCGAAGCATCCCGACAAAGCAACGCAGACTGTATAGTGCCTAAAGGGATACAATCCTGTATATCTACCTTGGAAAGAAGCTCAAAAGGCAAAACTCTCTTTATTGTGGTGTTTGGTGAGCCAAATAAAATAGTATACATTTGTATAGCATTTAAAGGGATACATACAGCTATGTCATGTGTACCTACGTTCTGTATACAGCCAGATTTTCTGATTATCCCTGTGTTTCAATTTTAAGAATATATATTTTTCACTGTAAATCTAAAAATATAGTTTTGGAAAGTGCTGCACTGACATTACTGATTATTTCTGTATCAATAAAGAAAATTTGGTGAAGAATTTTTCTCTCTGTCATCGGTCTGCCTAGCTATTGCTATCGTATTATTTGAAAAAAGCTAATTCTCTTTAGATAAAAGCTGTTTGCTGTTTTTAAATTCTCTCTTAAATTGTTCAAGGCTACACAGTACATAATCAATAATTACATGCAGTACATTGAACATAGCAATTTGTAATATGGAAATAATTAATAAAACACTAACTCATTAAGTACTAAATAAATTTACAGAAAGATTATAACACAAATAATTTACAAGTCTTCTACTGGAAAAATAAGTACAAATTGACATAGATATATACACAGTATATTAGGTTAGTTCTGCTGTGCTGAGTTGTCTTTCCTATACTGTGCTACCAATAACGCCACTACCAGAAACAAAATGTGTCAAAAATGAATACCTCTCACCTATGACCCCTAAACATTACACACACAAAATGTGTTCTGTATATTTTAAGGATACCAAAACCAGCCTACAAAAAAATAGGAAACTCTTTTTTAAATTATTATTTAAAATGTATACGTGACATGGCGTTTTGTAGAGGGTGCAGGTTTATTTCTATGGTAGTGTGTATTGTGTGATATGGTAGTGGTAGTGTGTAGTGTGATATGAAAACAGTGGTATTGTTTTCTTTAGTGTGGAGAAGCAATCTGAATATTATTACAAACACTGCTGCACATTAATTCAAAAGCAAAAATCCACGTGTGTGTGTAAAATGGCATGTGATGCGCGGTATTAACACAACATCAACAAAGTGATGCTTCAGATCGGCAAGCGAGTCAGAATCGGGGGATAGATGCACGTAATGCACATCACTCGAAAATGCTTCACACTTTCCAGACACTGGCCAAACTAGCAAGGGAAACGTTACCTATTGTGATCAACGTTGTTTCTGTTATCCTATTTTCTGTTATGATGAGAGTAGGCTAATACACGAAAACCAAAACGGTGTTTATTTCTTTGTGCAACGCCCCCTTTTCCATTTAATTTAGAAACTTTTAATTTACATTTAAATACACTGGAGTTAGAACATGCATATGTAAACACCGTGCTACACGTTTAACCAGGGTCTTAATAAGATGCTTATACAACACAAATAAAGCGATCACTAATTGACGCGCTTTCATTCGTTAACTTGAATGCTGGCTGCACTTTTCTAAATAGTTTCTAGTTTTAATGAAATTAAAATGAATAAGATGCGTTTTTAATAGCATTACAGTGGGATTTGTATCATTTGTTTGCAAGATGTCGTTTGCATATTGTGAGAAATATCATGGGAAATATTTGTTTTTTATTTTTATTATTAAATGACGATCAGACATTGTATCATTGGAAGTAGTTATTTCTGACATGTATTAGTTGATTAGTGTAGTGTTGCAAAGGTTTGGACATTGCCTTATCTGACCTGCTAGAGAATGTAATCCAGTACCCCTGCCTACAGTAAATAAGCAACACTGTACTTTTATTAGTCTCTTGCGCCCCCTGGTTCCTATGTATTGCACAACTCGTGTATGAGGTGGGGTCGAAAGCAAAACATATAGTGAAGTTTACAGAGTAGATTGTTGTCTTTTGGCAATTTGTGAGACCTGTACGATGTTAGTTTCTTTTTTCTTTAAGTGTAGGTAACCACTGTTTTGTATGTCGTGTTCATTTCATTCGTACAACATTAGTCCTCCAGTATAAGGTTTCTGTTATGGAATGTAGGTGCCATTGAGAAACATTAATAATATCTCTGCTGCCCTTTAGCGGTGCATTTTGTAATTTGACATTCGACGCGTGCATTGATTAAGCACTCGATTGCCAGCAGGTTGTAAAAATGAAAAATAAAATAAAAGAACCCCCTTCGGTCACAATTTTATAATAATTTTTTAAAGCTATTTGAAAACCCGTTTCTGTGCACTCTATGGGAAAAGATGTTGCATTGCCAAGGCAAGACTTTAAATGAAGTAGACACACAGATAGATAGATCACTGATTCTAGCGTGATCCGTTAGCACTCAAAAGAGGAAAAACAAAAGAGGAAAATAAAAGACTATATATATATATATATATATATATATATATATATATATATATATATATATATATATATATATATATATATATAAAGATTGATTGATTGATTGATTGGAACGGTAGTTCCTCGTACAAGTTAGAAAAACCTGTTTGCAACTACCGAGAGTCTCTGTAACAGCTCGGTGTTTAGTTGTTATAACCATGTTGCAGCAGTAAAACTAAATCACTTTGAATTATCATCTGTATAAGTATCAAAAGACTGAAACTTTCTTAACTCAAATGTGAAAAAAACGTACATACCTCTTATACACAATGAGAAATAAGTTGTCAAATTGTTATTCTCCTTCTTCCTCCTCTTCAGTCTGCTTTTTAATAGTGTATAGCGACTATTCAAACAGAAAAGCTAAATAACTGGACATCTACCAATCATGTGATTCCACATGTTGGTCAATGTCAAAACAAACCAGGGTGTGCAAGCAGTTTGATATCCACACCATTTATATTAAAAAAAATTATTTAGGTTTCAAAACAGCACATAACGCAGTGGGAAAAAAATACTGTGGTTTGAACTTGCAACATAACGTTCTTGAAGAGCACACACCCTTAACCCGCTTGAAATACATTCCTCTGTGAAAATTTCTAGTTTCCTTTTTGTTAGGGTAGATACCATAGAATGGAATGAAATAACTTTAGCATAACAGAAGCAGAAGTGTTAAAGGGACTAGGAGCTCTTAAAATAAACAAATCCCCTGGGCTGGATGAGATCCTCCCCTTAGAACTCAAAAAAATGAAATAAGTTATTTATAAACCACTAACCAAGATCATGCAGAAGTCTCTTGACACAGGGGTTGTACTGACAGACTGAATAATTGCAAACGTAATACCGATCCACAAAAAGGGAAACAAAATGGAACCAGGTAACTGCAGACCAATAAGCCTGACTTCTATTATATGCAAACTTATGGAAACTATAATAAGATCCAAAATGGAAAATAATCTACATGGTAACAGTATCCTGGGAGACAGTCAACATGGTTTTAGGAAAGGGAGATCGTGTCTAACTAACTTGCTTGATTTTTTTTGAGGATGCAACATCGATAATGGATAATTGCAAAGCATATGACATGGTTTATTTAGATTTCCAGAAAGCTTTTGACAAAGTCCTGCACAAAAGATTAATTCTCAATCTGAACGCAGTTGGGATTCAAGGAAACACATGTACATGGATTATGGAGTGGTTAACATGTAGAAAACAGAAAGTACTGATTAGAGGAGAAACCTCAGAATGGAGTGTGGTAACCAGTGGTGTACCACAGGGATCAGTATTAGGTCCTCTGCTATTCCTAATCTACATTAATGATTTAGATTCTGGTATAGTAAGCAAACTTGTTAAATTTGCAGATGACACAAAAATAAGAGGAGTGGCAAACAATGTTGCAGCAGAAAAGGTCATTCAAAATGATCCAGACAAGATTCAGAACTGGGCAGACACATGGTAAATTACATTTAATAGAGACAAGTTTAAGGTACTGCACAAAGGCAATACAAACATGCATTATAAATATCACATGGGAGATACTGAAATTGAAGAAGGAATCTATGAAAAGGACCTAGGAGTTTTTGTTGGGTCAGAAATGACTTCATCTTGACAATGTGGGGAAGCTATAAAAAAGGCCAACAAGATGATCGGATACATTGTGAAAAGTGTTGAATTTAAATCAAGGGAAGTAATGTTAAAACTGTACAATGCATTAGTAAGACCTCATCTTGAATATTGTGTTCAGTTCTTTTTTTTTTTACAAAAAGATATTGCTGCTCTAGAAAAAGTGCAAAGAAGATTTATTTCAGTAATATTGGGGTGGGGGTTGCAAACACCAAGACAACCATGACACAAAAATGTACAAAACAAACAAAAATGCTGCACATCTTCGCAAGGTAGAAACATAAGAAACCCAAAAGAAAAATGTACATGCTTACAGTACAGGTGAGAAGTGCATACTCCGAATATATAATACAGGTTGTAAGGAAATAAAGAGTCTGAGAGCTGGAGTCAAAAAGTTAGTTTTATACACAAAGTTCTCTAGTCTTTGCAGAAAACACACACACAGCTAATCTAAAACTAGCAGTAATACCAGTTCCTTACCAGAACTGCTACACATTCTAATGTTTTTATGGTAGGTCAGCTTCTGACATCAGGTCACAGTTTAACAGACATTTATAGAGGGATTATAAAAGTTTGTATAGAACACTGAATTAAATGTGGAGGTGGTTAAAAAGTGTTCTTATAGTATAGACACGATAATGCAACGTTAGATTAGCTGTGTGGTGTGATTAAACAAAGATAAAGAACGTTAGAACGTTTACAAAGGAGAGGAGGCCATTCGGCCCATCTTGCTCGTTTGGTTGTTAGTAGCTTATTGATCCCAGAATCTCATCAAGCAGCTTCTTGAAGGATCCCAGGGTGTCAGCTTCAACAACATTACTGGGGAGTTGGTTCCAGACCCTCACAATTCTTTGTGTAAAAAAGTGCCTCCTATTTTCTGTTTTGAATGCCCCTTTGTCTAATCTCCATTTGTGACCCAGCTCTCAGGTCTTTGTTTCTTTTTTCAGGTCGAAAAAGTCCCTTGGGTCACCTGTACTGTCAATACCTTTTAGAATTTTGAATGCTTGAATCTAGGTTGCCAAGTAGTCAGCATTTGTTCAAGACTTGAACAGATTCAATTCATTTTAGCTTGTGTTGCATATGACATGCCTTTTAAACCTTGATAATTCTGGTTGCTCTTCTTTGCACTTTTTCTAACAGCAATATTGCTCTTTTGTAAAAAGGTGACCAGAACTGAAAACAATATTCAAGATGAGGTCTTACTAGTGCATTGTACAGTTTTAACATTACTTCCCTTGATTTAAATTCAACACTTTTCACAATGTATCCGAGCATCTTGTTGGCCTTTTTTGTAGCCTCCCCACATTGTCTAGATGAAGACATTTCTGAGTCAACTAAAACTAGTAGGTCTTTTTCATAGATTCCTTCTTCAATTTCAGTATCTCCCATATGATATTTATAAAGCACATTTTTATTTCCTGCATGCAGAACCTTACACTTTTCTCTATTAAATGTAATTTGCCTTGTGTCTGCCCAGTTCTGAATCTTGTCTAGATCATTTTGAATGACCTTTGCTGCTGCAACATTGTTTGCCACTCCTCCTATTTTTGTGTTGTCAGCAAATTTAACAAGTTTCCTTACTATACCAGAATCTAAATCATT
>NW_024475490.1:0-8125 GCF_017654505.1 Polyodon spathula | reverse complement strand
AATGTAGATTAGGAATAGCAATGGATCTTATACTGATCCCTGTGGTAGTCCACTGGTTACCACACTCCATTCTGAGGTTTCTCCTCTAATCAGTACTTTCTGTTTTCTACATGTTAACCACTCCATAATCCATGTACATGTGTTCCTTGAATCCCAGCTGCATTCAGTTTGAGAATTAATCTTTTATGTACCCCTTTGTCAAAAGCTTTCTGGAAATCTAAATAAACTGTGTCTTATGCTTTGCAATTATCCATTATCGATGTTGCATCCTCAGAAAATCAAGAAGGTTAGTTAGACACCATCTCCCGTTCCTAAAACCACGTTGACTGTCTCCCAGGATACTGTTACCATGTAGATTATTTTCCATTTTGGATCTTATTATAGTTTCCATAAGTTTGCATATAATAGAAGTCAGGCTTATTGGTCTGCAGTTACCTGGTTCCATTTTGTTTCCCTTTTTGTGGATCGGTATTACGTTTGCAATTATTCAGTCTGTCAGTACAACCCCTGTGTCAAGAGACTTCTGCATGATCTTGGTTAGTGGTTTATAAATAACTTATTTCATTTTTTTGAGTTCTAAGGGGAGGATCTCATCCAGCCCAGGCGATTTTGTTATTTTAAGAGCTCCTAGTCCCTTAACACTTCTGCTTCTGTTATGCTAAAGTTATTTCATTCCATTCTATGGTATCTACCCTAACAAAAAGGAAACTAGAAATTTTCACAGAGGAATGTATTTCAAGCGGGTTAAGGGTGTGTGCTCTTCAAGAACGTTATGTTGCAAGTTCAAACCACAGTATTTTTTTCCCACTGCGTTATGTGCTGTTTTGAAACCTAAATAATTTTTTTTAATATAAATGGTGTGGATATCAAACTGCTTGCACACCCTGGTTTGTTTTGACATTGACCAACATGTGGAATCACATGATTGGTAGATATCCAGTTAGCTTTTCTGTTTGAATAGTCGCTATACACTATTAAAAAGCAGACTGAAGAGGAGGAAGAAGGAGAATAACAATTTGACAACTTATTTCTCATTGTGTATAAGAGGTATGTACGTTTTTTTCACATTTGAGTTAAGAAAGTTTCAGTCTTTTGATACTTATACAGATGATAATTCAAAGTGATTTAGTTTTACTGCTGCAACATGGTTATAACAACTAAACACCGAGCTGTTACAGAGACTCTGTTATAGAGACTCTCGGTAGTTGCAAACAGGTTTTTCTAACTTGTACGAGGAACTACCGTTCCAATCAATCAATCAATCAATCTTTATATATATAATATATAATATATATATATATATATATATATATATATATATATATATATATATATATTATATATATATATATATATATATTTTCCTCTTTTGTTTTTCCTCTTTTGAGTGCTAACGGATCACGCTAGAATCAGTGATCTATCTATCTGTGTGTCTACTTCATTTAAAGTCTTGCCTTGGCAATGCAACATCTTTTCCCATAGAGTGCACAGAAACGGGTTTTCAAATAGCTTTAAAAAATTATTATAAAATTGTGACCGAAGGGGGTTCTTTTATTTTATTTTTCATTTTTACAACCTGCTGGCAATCGAGTGCTTAATCAATGCACGCGTCGAATGTCAAATTACAAAATGCACCGCTAAAGGGCAGCAGAGATATTATTAATGTTTCTCAATGGCACCTACATTCCATAACAGAAACCTTATACTGGAGGACTAATGTTGTACGAATGAAATGAACACGACATACAAAACAGTGGTTACCTACACTTAAAGAAAAAAGAAACTAACATCGTACAGGTCTCACAAATTGCCAAAAGACAACAATCTACTCTGTAAACTTCACTATATGTTTTGCTTTCGACCCCACCTCATACACGAGTTGTGCAATACATAGGAACCAGGGGGCGCAAGAGACTAATAAAAGTACAGTGTTGCTTATTAATAAAAGTACAGTGTTGCTTATTTACTGTAGGCAGGGGTACTGGATTACATTCTCTAGCAGGTCAGATAAGGCAATGTCCAAACCTTTGCAACACTACACTAATCAACTAATACATGTCAGAAATAACTACTTCCAATGATACAATGTCTGATCGTCATTTAATAATAAAAATAAAAAACAAATATTTCCCATGATATTTCTCACAATATGCAAACGACATCTTGCAAACAAATGATACAAATCCCACTGTAATGCTATTAAAAACGCATCTTATTCATTTTAATTTCATTAAAACTAGAAACTATTTAGAAAAGTGCAGCCAGCATTCAAGTTAACGAATGAAAGCGCGTCAATTAGTGATCGCTTTATTTGTGTTGTATAAGCATCTTATTAAGACCCTGGTTAAACGTGTAGCACGGTGTTTACATATGCATGTTCTAACTCCAGTGTATTTAAATGTAAATTAAAAGTTTCTAAATTAAATGGAAAAGGGGGCGTTGCACAAAGAAATAAACACCGTTTTGGTTTTCGTGTATTAGCCTACTCTCATCATAACAGAAAATAGGATCACAACAAAACAAAACGTTGATCACTATAGGTAACGTTTCCCTTGCTAGTTTGGCCAGTGTCTGGAAAGTGTGAAGCATTTTCGAGTGATGTGCATTACGTGCATCTATCCCCCGATTCTGACTCGCTTGCCGATCTGAAGCATCACTTTGTTGATGTTGTGTTAATACCGCGCATCACATGCCATTTTACACACACACGTGGATTTTTGCTTTTGAATTAATGTGCAGCAGTGTTTGTAATAATATTCAGATTGCTTCTCCACACTAAAGAAAACAATACCACTGTTTTCATATCACACTACACACTACCACTACCATATCACACAATACACACTACCATAGAAATAAACCTGCACCCTCTACAAAACGCCACGTCACGTATACATTTTAAATAATAATAAAAAAAAAAGAGCTAAAAAACACCTTTTTGTAGGCTGGTTTTGGTATCCTTAAAATATACAGAACACATTTTGTGTGTGTAATGTTTAGGGGTCATAGGTGAGAGGTATTCATTTTTGACACATTTTGTTTCTGGTAGTGGCGTTATTGGTAGCACAGTATAGGAAAGACAACTCAGCACAGCAGAACTAACCTAATATACTGTGTATATATCTATGTCAATTTGTACTTATTTTTCCAGTAGAAGACTTGTAAATTATTTGTGTTATAATCTTTCTGTAAATTTATTTAGTACTTAATGAGTTAGTGTTTTATTAATTATTTCCATATTACAAATTGCTATGTTCAATGTACTGCATGTAATTATTGATTATGTACTGTGTAGCCTTGAACAATTTAAGAGAGAATTTAAAAACAGCAAACAGCTTTTATCTAAAGAGAATTAGCTTTTTTCAAATAATACGATAGCAATAGCTAGGCAGACCGATGACAGAGAGAAAAATTCTTCACCAAATTTTCTTTATTGATACAGAAATAATCAGTAATGTCAGTGCAGCACTTTCCAAAACTATATTTTTAGATTTACAGTGAAAAATATATATTCTTAAAATTGAAACACAGGGATAATCAGAAAATCTGGCTGTATACAGAACGTAGGTACACATGACATAGCTGTATGTATCCCTTTAAATGCTATACAAATGTATACTATTTTATTTGGCTCACCAAACACCACAATAAAGAGAGTTTTGCCTTTTGAGCTTCTTTCCAAGGTAGATATACAGGATTGTATCCCTTTAGGCACTATACAGTCTGCGTTGCTTTGTCGGGATGCTTCGGGAGAACTAAAAATATCCTGAGTAAGCGGCTGTCCCAATTAAACGAGAGGCAGTTGAGACAACCTTAGTCACACTTTTTTGTTTCTAAATGAAAAGAAAAAGAATGAAATCGCATCACATTATGAATACATGTTAAATACAACACTTAAAATATGAGTCTTTTTTTATTCCTAAACAAAACTAATCTTTTTTTTTTTATTTCTACATTAAATTAAAAATAATAGAATCACAATTTATCACAAGGCAAGGCACCTGCGATGCTGACACGCCAGCTTTCTGATACCACCAACAATCATTCAGTATTCTGTTGATACCACAAGTATATTCAAATAAATGGGAATAAAATGTGTACATTTTTATATTAAATCTATTAATTATTTTACCATGTAACTCTGACAGTTAAACATTTAGCAGCAGGTCAACAAAAAGTTGCCTAACAGATGAACTCTGGCCAAAATTGCAATACCCCATGATGAGTGTCAGTGCATAACTATAAACTGGAGTGTTCAAAAGTTTGGAAACAGCACATGAGGATCATCCACTCAGGAGTACCAAGATATTAAGAAAGGAAACTGAGTAAGGAAAACCTTCAATACAATCACCAGTCCTAATCTTGCTGTTTCCAAACTTTTGAACACAACTGTGTATTTCAAAGAGTGCTAACCTTTGCTTTTAAATATATCTAAGCTTTGAGCATTGCCAAAAATATCACTCGTCCCCTAATCGATTCATATCTTTTTGTTCTTGAAAAACTCTGGGTGTCTTCAAATTAAAGAAAAAAAAAGTAAGCAAAGAATAACACGTTCTTAATTGCTTCAACAAGGGGACCAGTGCTTAATGTATGTATTGATTTGAATGCCTTGGTTTTCAATGGGGTAGTGCAGGACTTGGATTCGGAAATGAGTGACAAAACCGGATATAAAATTCCAGCTTCAGGTGTTGGGACTGGCCCAGCCCACTTTTGGCTCTGCCCATTTCTGAATTGCAGTCTTGCACACCCTTCTCTTTCGCTGCTTTAGGTGGCATGGCAACTTTGCCTTTGTATGTGTTTACAACAGTAGCAGCACAGAACTGCAGACAATCCCACTCATATCTCTGTTTAACACCTTGGGTAAAACTTACACAAGAAACAAAGTTAATAAACGTTAGGCTTAAGCCAAACAACTGTTTACCTGACTTAGTTTCTTTTAAGTTTTATTTCAGAATCCTCGTTATTGTTTCCAAGGTACGGATGATGCTATATCTTGGTTTTCTGAATAGATTACTGTCCTCTCTTCAATAATACATGAAATATATTTATTCATTTTAGACTAAGAAACGGGAGACAAGCAACCACAAATGCATTGCAGCTGGATGCCTTCCTCGGTGTGTCAAGCAAAAATATTTTTTTTTATATATACTGTAAAGCCATACATATTTGCAACCAAAATATTTGGCAAATCACACCCATAAAACCTATTTTGCTCCAGAAATGTTGGCTACCTGTCGCAACATATGAACTCTGTATTGTTAATGGAGTTTGATATTAGTGCCAACAATGTTTGCAGTTTTTTTTTTTTTTTTTTTTTTCTCTCCCCTATTGTACTGAAACGAAAAATGCCATAAAAGGCTCGCAAATATTTATGGCTTCACAGTAATTGATTGGTGATTATTATAAAAAAGGAAAGCCAACACTACAATTAAACTACAGAAATAAAAATAGCTTGTTTTTCTTTTGTATATTGTTTTATTGTAATGTTGACTTTCCCTTTAAGAGCACATTAACAAATTATAATAATCACCAATCAGTTGTATAAAAATGTAATTAAGTTTGTTTGAATGCACTCTGAGGAAGGCATCTAGCCACAACATGTCTGTCTGTGCTTGCGTAGCTGCCATTTAAAAAAAGAAAAAAATGTCTTAAATAATCTTTTTGTAAATTTGAAGTGAGTGCTGGTCTTACGGTAAAATGTAATAATTTCTCTTTGACCAAAGCACCCAAAGTGAATGCTGTGAATTGAGATTCAAGTTTTCTTTAGAGCTGAGCAAACCCTTTGATAATCTATTGAGTACTCTTCAAAAATACTCATCCTGCATTGGCAGTTAACATGCAACTGTTTGGGTGCCATTTGCAGTTGTGGGACAATTCTCTTTTCAGGACCAAAGACACTGACTTTAAAAATCAGGATGTACTCAAGAGGAGAGTCTGTGCGGCACATGGAAGAGCTCGTACTCTCAGCACACGCCGGTCGGTAAGTAGTGAGATTCTATTTTTAATCACCTTTGAAGCTAGACGGCGACCCCAGGGCCACCGTCTTGGATGAGCCTGAAACCAGCGTCGATCATCAACTTTCTACAAGTCCCGTTACTCTTAAGCTCTTCACGTGCCAGCCCTAGCAGCTGGAAGATCGTGCACCACATCTCATACTAGGCATCACTTAAATGAAATATGAACGATTCATCTGCATGCTTCCACAACTGAACTACTACATTCTTGGTGCAGTGGTGATTAGAAGGCATAACTTCATTGGATGCAACCTTTTCTGCATTCTCTTTTTCTTCAATGCGGGCCAGTATGCCCAGAAATTTGGCTTCTTTGCTTGTGATGAATTCCCTGGTCTCCTCTTTCATTTTCTTTACTTCTTCATCCTACATTAATTCATCGTATTCTTCTTCCGTCTTTAAAACAAACTAGAACAAACACATCAGTGACAAGCATCCCTGCCATTCAACTATGAAGACCAAGCTTCATCATAGTTGAAAATGATTTTCTCTACACATACATAAACCACTTTCAATCACAGTCCATGATACAGACAGGCAAACAGGCCAATTCCATATAACCCCAGATTGTGATACTCAGAATTACTTAGACTGCTAATAAGCTCCACATCTACTTTCTTCAGAATTGGAAAAGCGGTTTTCTAGAAAATGTAATTGCAGCTTTTTGATGATTTTTTTTTCTTGATGTCTAAGATTTGTCATTTGTGTTTATTATTATTACTGTATGAATGACTTGCAATCAGTTCTATGCTTGACGTGATTCAACTGGGTCCCTTCTTTAGTTTTCTTTCATCCTTGTCAGTTAATTGAAATGATTTCTTAGGTTAAACTTTCTGAACCCTTTTAAAGGATACTGTAATTGGACTGTTTAATACAAACCTCTCACTCTCTGGCATATATGATCTGATTTCATTATTCATTCAATACATTTAGTTTATTAACCTGCTCTGTCACTCCACTGGGTAGTTACTCCTATAATAAAAAGTATTTTGAAGGAACCAAATATTATAACTTGATCAACCAACGATCATTTGGGTGCGGTTTTACAATGTTTCATAAGGAATTTGTGAAAGGAGGGGGGAAGAGTGGAATGTTTCAGTACACCATTAGGTTGGGTCAGATGTCCAGGGGCAGTGGGGGGATGGTAGAAGAAGGGCAATGCCTGCTTGCTTGCTAGGTCATAAATTCCAGGCTGAAGTGAACATAACAACCGCAACGGAGGGGGCAATCATGCCCCACAGCTATCCTCTATTGGTTGAGTATATGAGTTTAGGGGGTAGGGATGGATGAATTGTCTGCTGTGTACCAAATCCTGATAGGAGCAGGGAATTTTATGTAGGAACTATATAAACCATGTATGTGCTTTAACCCGGCAGAATACACTAGTTACTGATGAAGTGACTGTTATTCTCCGGAGCGCTCTGTATTTTGATGACCACTGCAATAAACCTTTGATGCAAAGATCGGTGTGATCGATTGTCTCTGATCATCTCTGCACTTCAGTTTGGTGAAGTAAAACGCTGCGCGGCCTGCTTTACCGCAACAGTCGTTCTCAAGGTCCACAATAAGCAAATGCGAAGACAACCATACGGCCCCCCCCCCACGCAGCACGATTCGACAGACCATGTCGCAATTATGCTTCTGTTGGTATGCGGGCTTGTGACAAATTGGCCGGTAAGTGATACCTTTTGGGGTACATAGCGGGTGAACTGGAATCCAGGAACCTGTTCGTTACGAAGTTGCATAGGTGTAATGAGTAAAAGGTATTGCGTGTGTTCGTCTGGTTGTAACTAGATAGTCGAGTGTGTGTCTGGTAGGCATCTTCACTACATAGTTAGTACTGTGCGGACGAGAAAGCTCTAGTAACAGAGGGAGTTTCTGTGAAGCTTAGGAGTGAGTAACCGGTGCAGTAGAGTGTATCTGAGGAGAAAACAGATGATACAGCTCAGAGGGTGTAAATCTAAAAACATTTTTTGTTAGTGAGATACATCGGGGTGGTGTTAGTGTTATAGGACAGTAGTTAAAATGACAAGCTAAAGCCTCAGCTAGGAGTACGAGAGTACTTGACTGAGAAATGGGCAGAACAGAAAGCAGGAAAGCAATAAAAAAAAAAA
>NW_024475489.1:0-3214 GCF_017654505.1 Polyodon spathula | reverse complement strand
TTGAGGGGTCTTCCACCTTTATGTCTCAAGCCTCTGATGGTATTCAGGACATCATCCTTGACTGAATATGTGTTCAGGTAAAAATTTACTGCTGCATCGTTACTGTACTGGACCACAGCAACTCGATCTTTGTTTTCCTCCACATCCATGTTCTCCACTACTCTTCGAACAAAATCACGGATTGCTGGGAATCCATTCCTAGTATCATCAGAACCATCAAGTAGAAACACAACATCCCTTTTGGCACCTTCTTTGTCAACTATGAAGTATAACAAACAGAGGGGTTAACATAAGAAGAAAAAAGTTCACGTGGAGTTAGGACAAATGCTATACGTGAAGTTAACTAGTGCATTTAACCTGACAATAATTAAATTCACCTACATATTGTTTATAGGTTTTGTTTTTTTTTTTAATCAAAATACAAATGTGTTCTTTCAATCCATAAACAAGAGAGGCAGTGCTAGACCAGATTGGTAATTAAAGGGATGAAGGAAAATATTCACTTGTCTTAAATTTAGCTTACACAAATTCTTTACCACCTGTTTCTATTAATAACTAAAAGTACAACTTTCTTATATACACACTGGCACAGAATATATCATACTCAAAAAAAGAAGAAAAAACTGCATTGGTAAGGTTAATTTGTAAGCCAACAATCATGTATTTAAGAAATACATCACTAGTCTATGCCCATGTATAAAATACAGATAATAAGATGCCCTATTTAAACTGACAAAAAGAGAAGATGCCAAGACGGCAGATTCAGTATAGTGTGGAAAGTAAGACAAGATCAAATGAGGTGGCTCTTGTCTGTTCACTGAGACACTTAGGAAACATAGAAAACAATCCAAAAAGATGGCTCTGGGAGTGCAGTTATGATAGTTGGTTGTAAGGTCTAAAATTCCACATTGTTTCCTGAGTGGAAGACAATGGAAAGAAACAACGTGCTCGAGAAAAGCCTGGTCTAAATAATCAAGTCACAATGAGATCAGAAAATTTTTCACGTTGAAAAAATATTCGGCGATGCTTTGTCATGGCACTGCAATGTGAATTATTCATCATTCACTTTTCACTTTTGTGTAAACATGCATCAGATTCTAGAACCCTTATGAAACAGGTACTTGCATAAATGCTAATGGAGCTAAGTATTGAAATTCCTATTTTCAATTTTAATCGCCTTTTATTTACCTATGATTGATGGTGTCTCTGTTGTTATCTCTCTGGAAATTTTTGTCACGGAGGATAGAAGTTGCTGCTGGATGTTTGGAAGGTCAGAGAAGTCAGAAACAGAAAGAGCAAAAGTAGGGTAGTATGAAATTGTTTGCAACTCCCTAATATCTGCAGTCCTTGTTCCGATACCAAACGGCACAACCCCAAGCCCTTTTAGGGCAGTTGCTGAAGGCCCAACATCATCTCTGGACCTTCCACCACTCAGCAGAATTAAAACCTGTGGAACACCCTCAAGACGTCTGCTACCAGAGGAAGCTGTAAAGACATTGTCCATAACAAACTGGAGAGCTGCTCCAGTGTTGAGGGGTCTTCCACCTTTATGTCTCAGGCCTCTGATGGTATTAAGGACATCTTCCTTGGATGAATATGTATTCAGGTAGAAAGCTGCAGCTGCATCATTACTGTACTGCACCACAGCAACTCGATCTTTATTTTCCTCCACATCCATATTCTCCACTACTCTTCGAACAAAATCACGGATTGCTGGGAATCCATTCCTAGTATCATCAGAACCATCAAGTAGAAACACAACATCCCTTTTGGCACCTTCTTTGTCAACTATGAAGTATAACAAACACAGGGGTTAACATAAGAAGAAAAAAGTTCACGTGGAGTTAGGACAAATGCTATACGTGAAGTTAACTAGTGCATTTAACCTGACAATAATTAAATTCACCTACATATTGTTTATAGGTTGTTTTTTTTTAAATCAAAATACAAATGTGTTCTTTCAATCCATAAACAAGAGAGGCAGTGCTAGACCAGATTGGTAATTAAAGGGATGCAGGAAAATATTCACTTGTCTTAAATATAGCTTACACAAATTCTTTACCACCTGTTTCTATTAATAACTAAAAGTACAACTTTCTTATATACACACTGGCACAGAATATATCATACTCAAAAAAAGAAGAAAAAACTGCATTGGTAAGGTTAATTTGTAAGCCAACAATCATGTATTTAAGAAATACATCACTAGTCTATGCCCATGTATAAAATACAGATAATAAGATGCCCTATTTAAACTGACAAAAAGAGAAGATGCCAAGACGGCAGATTCAGTATAGTGTGGAAAGTAAGACAAGATCAAATGAGGTGGCTCTTGTCTGTTCACTGAGACACTTAGGAAACATAGAAAACAATCCAAAAAGATGGCTCTGGGAGTGCAGTTATGATAGTTGGTTGTAAGGTCTAAAATTCCACATTGTTTCCTGAGTGGAAGACAATGGAAAGAAACAAAGTGCTCGAGAAAAGCCTGGTCTAAATAATCAAGTCACAATGAGATCAAAAATTTTTCACGTTGAAAAAATATTCGGCGATGCTTTGTCATGGCACTGCAATGTGAATTATTCATCACTCACTTTTCACTTTTGTGTAAACATGCATCAGATTCTAGAACCCTTATGAAACAGGTACTTGCATAAATGCTAATGGAGCTAAGTATTGAAATTCCTATTTTCAATTTTAATCGCCTTTTATTTACCTATGATTGATGGTGTCTCTGTTGTTATCTCTCTGGAAATTTTTGTCACAGAGGATAGAAGTTGCTGCTGGATGTTTGGAAGGTCAGAGAAGTCAGAAACAGAAAGAGCAAAAGTAGGGTAGTATGAAATTGTTTGCAACTCCCTAATATCTGCAGTCCTTGTTCCGATACCAAACGGCACAACCCCAAGACCTTTTAAGGCAGTTGCTGAAGCCCCAACATCATCTCTGGAACGTCCACCAGTCAGCAGAATTAAAACCTGTGGAACACCCTCAAGACGCCTGCTACCAGAAGAAGCAGTAAAGACATTGTCCATAACAAACTGGAGAGCTGCCCCAGTGTTGAGGGGTCTTCCACCTTTATGTCTCAAGCCTTTGATGGTATTAAGGACATCATCCTTGGTTGAATATGTATTCAGGTAGAAATTTGCTGCTGCATCATTACTGTACTGCACCACAGCAACTCGATCTTTATTTTCCTCCACATCCATGTTCTCCACGA
>NW_024475488.1:0-18594 GCF_017654505.1 Polyodon spathula | reverse complement strand
CTCTTTGAACAAACTCGCGGATTGCTGGGAATCCATTTCTAGTGTCATCAGAACCATCAAGCAGAAACACAACATCTCTTTGGGCAGAATCTCTTTCAACTATAAATAACATTAAATACATATGTTAATTCAAAAATACTTCAGATGGAGAATAATCATCAAGTGACTCTCAACATTGTTTCCTGAGTGGAAGACAATGGAAAGAAAAAAAGCCCTGGAGAAAAGCTTTGTCTAACTAATCCAAAATCCCAATCAGAAACCACTTGGTTACAGTCTCTTATGTTGATGTTGAAAAATAAATAAATACCAGTATTAAAATTGCTTGGTAATGCTCCTTACCTACGACTGTTGGTCTCTCTGTTATTCTGCCTCTGTCAATTTTTATCATAGAGGACAGAAGTTGCTGCTGGATGTTTGGAAGGTCAGAGAAGTCAGAAACCGAAAGAGCAAAAGTAGGGTAGTATGAAATTGTTTGCAACTCCCTAGTATCTGCAGTCCTTGTTCCGATACCAAACGGCACAACCCCAAGACCTTTTAGAGCAGTTGCTGAAGCCCCAACATCATCTCTGGACCTTCCACCAGTCAGCAGAATTAAAACCTGGGGCACACCCTCAAGACGTCTGCTACCAGAAGAAGCAGTAAAGACATTGTCCATAACAAACTGGAGAGCTGCTCCAGTGTTGAGGGGTCTTCCACCTTTATGTCTCAGGCCTCTGATGGTATTAAGGACATCTTCCTTGGTTGAATATGTATTCAGGTAGAAAGCTGCAGCTGCATCATTACTGTACTGCACCACAGCAACTCGATCTTTATTTTCCTCCACATCCATATTCTCCACTACTCTTCGAACAAAATCACGGATTGCTGGGAATCCATTCCTAGTATCATCAGAACCATCAAGTAGAAACACAACATCCCTTTTGGCACCTTCTTTGTCAACTATGAAGTATAACAAACACAGGGGTTAACATAAGAAGAAAAAAAGTTCACGTGGAGTTAGGACAAATGCTATACGTGAAGTTAACTAGTGCATTTAACCTGACAGTAATGAAATGCACCTACATATTGTTTATAGGTTTTTTTTTTTTTTTAATCAAAATACAAATGTGTTCTTTCAATCCATAAACAAGAGAGGCAGTTCTAGACCAGATTGGTAATTAAAGGGATGAAGGAAAATAGCCACTTGCTTTAAACTTAATTTACACAAATTCTTTATCAACTGTTTCTATTAATAACTAAAAGTACAACTTTCTTATATACACACTGGCACAGAATATATCATACTCAAAAAAAGAAGAAAAAACTGCATTGGTAAGGTTAATTTGTAAGCCAACAATCATGTATTTAAGAAATACATCACTAGTCTATGCCCATGTATAAAATACAGATAATAAGATGCCCTATTTAAACTGACAAAAAGAGAAGATGCCAAGACGGCAGATACAGAACAGTCTGGAAAGGAAGACAAGATCAAATGAGGTGGCTCTTGTCTGTTCACTGAGACACTTAGGAAACATAGAAAACAATCCAAAAAGATGGCTCTGGGAGTGCAGTTATGATAGTTGGTTGTAAGGTATAAAATTCCACATTGTTTCCTGCGTTGAAGACAATGGAAAGAAACAAAGTGCAAAAGAAAAGCCTGGTCTAAATAATCAAGTCCCAGTGAGATCGGAAATGTTTTCATGTTGAAAAAATATTCTGCATCGCTTTGTGATGGCACTGCAATGTGAATTATTCATCATTCACTTTTCACTTTTGTGTAAACATGCATCAGATTCTAGAACCCTTATGAAACAGGTACTTGCATAAATGCTAATGGAGCTAAGTATTGAAATTCCTATTTTCAATTTTAATCGCCTTTTATTTACCTATGACTGATGGTGTCTCTGTTGTTATCTCTCTGGAAATTTTTGTCACGGAGGATAGAAGTTGCTGCTGGATGTTTGGAAGGTCAGAGAAGTCAGAAACAGAAAGAGCAAAAGTAGGGTAGTATGAAATTGTTTGCAACTCCCTGGTATCTGCAGTCCTTGTTCCGATACCAAACGGCACAACCCCAAGCCCTTTTAGGGCAGTTGCTGAAGGCCCAACATCATCTCTGGACCTTCCACCAGTCAGCAGAATTAAAACCTGTGGAACACCCTCAAGACGCCTGCTACCAGAGGAAGCTGTAAAGACATTGTCCATAACAAACTGGAGAGCTGCTCCAGTGTTGAGGGGTCTTCCACCTTTATGTCTCAGGCCTTTGATGGTATTAAGGACATCTTCCTTGGTTGAATATGTATTCAGGTAGAAAGCTGCAGCTGCATCATTACTGTACTGCACCACAGCAACTCGATCTTTATTTTCCTCCACATCCATATTCTCCACTACACTTTGAACAAACTCGCGGATTGCTGGGAATCCATTCCTAGTGTCATCAGAACCATCAAGCAGAAACACAACATCTCTTTGGGCAGAATCTCTTTCAACTATAAATAACATTAAATACATATGTTAATTCAAAAATACTTCAGATGGAGAATAATCATCAAGTGACTCTCAACATTGTTTCCTGAGTGGAAGACAATTTTCAAGAAAAAAAGCCCTGGAGAAAAGCTTTGTCTAACTAATCCAAAATCCCAATCAGAAACCACTTGGTTACAGTCTCTGTATAGTTGCATGTTGAAAAATAAATAAATACCAGTATTAAAATTGCTTGGTAATGCTCCTTACCTACGACTGTTGGTCTCTCTGTTGATTCTGCCTCTGTCAATTTTTATCATAGAGGACAGAAGTTGCTGCTGGATGTTTGGAAGATCAGAGAAGTCAGAAACAGAAAGAGCAAAAGTAGGGTAGTATGAAATTGTTTGCAACTCCCTGGTATCTGCATTTCTTGTTCCGATACCAAAAGGCACTTAACCCCAAGACCTTTTAGAGCAGTTGCTGAAGCCCCAACATCATCTCTGGACCTTCCACCAGTCAGCAGAATTAAAACCTGTGGAACACCCTCAAGACGTCTGCTACCAGAGGAAGCTGTAAAGACATTGTCCATAACAAACTGGAGAGCTGCTCCAGTGTTGAGGGGTCTTCCACCTTTATGTCTCAGGCCTTTGATGGTATTAAGGACATCTTCCTTGGTTGAATATGTATTCAGGTAGAACATTGCTGCTGCATCATTACTGTACTGCACCACAGCAACTCGATCTTTATTTTGCTCCACATCCATATTCTCCACTACACTTTGAACAAACTCGCGGATTGCTGGGAATCCATTCCTAGTGTCATCAGAACCATCAAGCAGAAACACAACATCTCTTTGGGCAGAATCTCTTTCAACTATAAATAACATTAAATACATATGTTAATTCAAAAATACTTCAGATGGAGAATAATCATCAAGTGACTCTCGTCATTGTTTCCTGAGTGGAAGACAATGGAAAGAAAAAAAGCCCTGGAGAAAAGCTTTGTCTAACTAATCCAAAATCCCAATCAGAAACCACTTGGTTACAGTCTCTTATGTTGATGTTGAAAAATAAATAAATACCAGTATTAAAATTGCTTGGTAATGCTCCTTACCTACGACTGTTGGTCTCTCTGTTATTCTGCCTCTGTCAATTTTTATCATAGAGGACAGAAGTTGCTGCTGGATGTTTGGAAGGTCAGAGAAGTCAGAAACAGAAAGAGCAAAAGTAGGATCATAAGAAATTGTTTGCAACTCCCTGGTATCTGCATTCCTTGTTCCGATACCAAAAGGCACAACCCCAAGACCTTTTAAAGCAGTTGCTGAAGCCCCAACATCATCTCTGGATCTTCCACCAATCAGCAATATTAAAATCTGGGGTATGCCATCAATGCTTCTACTACCAGCAGAAGCAGTAAAGACATTGTCCTTAACAAACTGAAGAGCTGTTCCAGTGTTGAGAGGTCTTCCACCTTTATGTCTGAGGCCTTTGATGGCATTAAGGACATCTTCCTTTGTCGAATATGTATTTAAGTAGAAATTTGCATCTGGATCATTACTGTACTGCACCACAGCAACTCGATCTTTGTCTTCTTCCATACCTAGTTTCTCCACTACTTTTTCAACAAATTCTCGAATTTCTAGGAATCCATTTCTCGTGTCATCAGTACCATCAAGCAGAAAGACAACATCCCTTTCAACAGTTTCACGTTCAACTATGGAATATATTAAATAAAGGTGTTAGGAAATCCTAATATTTTACATTGAGAAATGGATCATACAGTTGAAGAACTGAGGTCCAATAATATATAGTAAAAAATTTGCTTTTTAAAAAAAGTGATGTTTTTAGCTCTGATAAACAGTATCATATTCTGCGTTACCATGTAAATAGAATGCAATACTGAAAAAAAATCCATCCTTGTAATCACCATTTCCATATTTAGTAGTAAATATATGTTAAGAAACAACCTATAAGTCTTAACAGTATCAGCATCGTCTCAAAACAAACCACCAACTTGTGTATTTTTTTTTTATACAGTAGATAAAAATGAATTTCTAAAAGCACCATCAAAATAAAAGACTGCAAAAGCCAAGAAGTGTCAGTGAGTGAACAAGAAGTACAATTCAGTATTTCCCTTACACTATAAGGCTGTCAAGAGTACGTCAAGTCTAAACAAGTTTACACTTTATGGTATAAAAACACAACAATATTAAACATATTAGACCCAGACTCAAAAATGTACATTTTAACGGCGCGATAGCTGGCAGAGACTTGTTTAAACTCAATTTTAAGGGGTTTACTCAGAAAACGTTTCAAAACGGGTCGGGATGGCATTTCATATGCTCCGTGTTCGTGTGATAGATCATTTGTTTATCCATCCATTTAGTTTCGTGAAAATCCATGTGGTAGTTTTTAAGTTACAGAATCACGAAAAAATAAGTTTTGACAAATTAGTGAAGAGTTTTTTTTTTTTCGCTACAATAACTAAAAAACAGATGCGTGTTCAAACACCATATCTGGCAGGTGGAAGTATTTATTGACTAGGAGTGCCTTTTTTTGGAACCAAAAAAATGGATAAAGTGTTTAGCAAGTTGTTTTTATTTTTCTTCACGCGTGCACGGTTTATTTTTGCTAACTGGTAAGTAAGGCTATGATTTTGTCACAGCGGAGGGGGGGGTGGGGCTTACAGAAATTGTGAAAATCGTGAATTATAAAAGAAGGCAGTGAAATCTTGGATATGGATGTAAAAACACTTTTGATTTTTATTTCCTTTAAAACATGCAGCATCATGCACTGAAAATATAAAGCATTTACATGTAGTTATAGGTCAGCGAATAAGACAGCTGAGAGAGTATGCATGGAAAGTGGTGACAGCTAATCTGCAAAACAAATTGTGAGAGCTGTTTTCTGTAAAGACAGAAGAACAAATGCATCAGAGAACAGAAGTTTACCAACTTACAGAGGCTTTCTTTACAACATGCTGTTTCAGAACTGGTCAGTACGGGTCAGTAGTAAATGCAATAGTCTTTTATATTATTGGTTTTGATGTACTATTTAAAAGGTCTTGTGTATTTTGATGTTGCTAAAACTATAATATTTGGTGAACTTTTTGTGAATTCTTGTTTTTTTTACCACACCTCGCCCAAGAAATGTACTAAAAGTTACTGTGCCAATATCGTAGCCTTACTCATAAGTTACGCATGTGCAGTCGAGCTCCAACACCAAGAGTAAGTTAGTGGGTATTAATCAGTTTAATAATTCTCTGTGGGTAATTTAATTTGAATTCCTTAGGTCAACTTTTTTTTTTTTTTTTTTGTGGATCCGTGACTTAGCCATTACTGGTTTTTTACAACTTAACTTTTTTTGGTAAAATTAAACCCTTGACCCCTTCCCTCCAGTAGCTAAACCCTGGGTGCGTACCATCTGACAGTGTAAATATTCCAGGTATATTCCAATTATCTAATGAGCTTTTCCAAGCAATAATAAATCTTTTTCTGGGGGGAAAAGCTCATTAGAATAATTGGAATATTACACTGGAATATTACACTGTCAATCATGGTACTGCACCCAGGGTTTAGCTACTGGAGTTAAGGTCAGAAGGATTTACATTTAAAAAAAAAAAAAAAAGTTGTAAAACTGTATGGATAAAGTTAGGATCCACAAGAACCACAAGACATAAGTAATTCAAATTACATTACCCACAGAGAATTATTAAACTGATTAATACCCACTAACTTACTCTTGGTGTTGGAGCTCGACTGCACATGCGTAACTTATGAGTAAGGCTACGATATTGGCACAGTAACTTTTAGTACATTTCTTGGGCGAGGTGTGGTAAAAAAAACAAGAATTCACAAAAAGTTCACCAAATATTATAGTTTTAGCAACATCAAAATACACAAGACCTTTTAAATAGTACATCAAAACCAATAACATAAAGACTATGCATTAATACTGCCGTTAAATGTTACAAAAACATGTTCTACAAGAAAGCCTGGTTTGTGGTAAACTTCTGTTCCTCCGATGCATTGTTTTTGTCTTTACAGAAAAGGCTCACCAATTTGTTTTGCAGATAGCTGCACATTCATGCATACTCTCTCAGCTGATCTTATTCGCTGACCTATAATTAACATGTAAAGTGCTTTATTTTTCGGCATGAGCTGCATGTTTTAAATGAAAATAAAAATTCACAAGGCTTTTCTTTATACTAAACACCATATCCACGTTTCACTGCTTCTTTTACTCAATCACGATTTTCAACAATTCTGTAACTCTGTGACAAAATCATAGCTTACTACAGTTAGCCCAAAAATAAACCGTGCACGCTGTGTAAGGACAATAAAAACATCTGCTAACCACTTTATCAATTTTTTTGGTTCCAAAAAAAGGCACTCCTAGTCAATAAATACTTCCACCTGCCAGATATGGTGTTTGAACACGCATCTGTTTTTTAGTTATTGTAGCGAAAAAAAAAAAACTCTTCACTAATTTGTCAAAACTTATTTTTTCGTGATTCTGTAACTTAAAAACTACCACATGGATTTTCACGAAACTAAATGGATGGATAAACAAATGATCTATCACACGAACACGGAGCATATGAAATGCCATCCCGACCCGTTTTGAAACGTTTTCTGAGTAAACCCCTTAAAATTGAGTTTAAACAAGTCTAATGTGGTGCAGTACAGTAATGATGCAGCTGCAGCTTTCTACCTGAATACATATTCAACCAAGGAAGATGTCCTTAATACCATCAAAGGCCTGAGACATAAAGGTGGAAGACCCCTCAACACTGGAGCAGCTCTCCAGTTTGTTATGGACAATGTCTTTACAGCTTCCTCTGGTAGCAGGCGTCTTGAGGGTGTTCCACAGGTTTTAATTCTGCTGAGTGGTGGAAGGTCCAGAGATGATGTTGGGCCTTCAGCAACTGCCCTAAAAGGGCTTGGGGTTGTGCCGTTTGGTATCGGAACAAGGACTGCAGATACTAGGGAGTTGCAAACAATTTCATACTACCCTACTTTTGCTCTTTCTGTTTCTGACTTCTCTGACCTTCCAAACATCCAGCAGCAACTTCTATCCTCTGTGACAAAAATTTCCAGAGAGATAACAACAGAGACACCATCAATCATAGGTAAATAAAAGGCGATTAAAATTGAAAATAGGAATTTCAATACTTAGCTCCATTAGCATTTATGCAAGTACCTGTTTCATAAGGGTTCTAGAATCTGATGCATGTTTACACAAAAGTGAAAAGTGAGTGATGAATAATTCACATTGCAGTGCCATGACAAAGCATCGCCGAATATTTTTTCAACGTGAAAAATGTTCTGATCTCATTGTGACTTGATTATTTAGACCAGGCTTTTCTCGAGCACTTTGTTTCTTTCCATTGTCTTCCACTCAGGAAACAATGTGGAATTTTAGACCTTACAACCAACTATCATAACTGCACTCCCAGAGCCATCTTTTTGGATTGTTTTCTATGTTTCCTAAGTGTCTCAGTGAACAGACAAGAGCCACCTCATTTGATCTTGTCTTACTTTCCACACTATACTGAATCTGCCGTCTTGGCATCTTCTCTTTTTGTCAGTTTAAATAGGGCATCTTATTATCTGTATTTTATACATGGGCATAGACTAGTGATGTATTTCTTAAATACATGATTGTTGGCTTACAAATTAACCTTACCAATGCAGTTTTTTCTTCTTTTTTTGAGTATGATATATTCTGTGCCAGTGTGTATATAAGAAAGTTGTACTTTTAGTTATTAATAGAAACAGGTGGTAAAGAATTTGTGTAAGCTATATTTAAGACAAGTGAATATTTTCCTTCATCCCTTTAATTACCAATCTGGTCTAGCACTGCCTCTCTTGTTTATGGATTGAAAGAACACATTTGTATTTTGATTAAAAAAAAAAAAAAAACCTATAAACAATATGTAGGTGCATTTCATTATTGTCAGGTTAAATGCACTAGTTAACTTCACGTATAGCATTTGTCCTAACTCCACGTGAACTTTTTTCTTCTTATGTTAACCCCTGTGTTTGTTATACTTCATAGTTGACAAAGAAGGTGCCAAAAGGGATGTTGTGTTTCTACTTGATGGTTCTGATGATACTAGGAATGGATTCCCAGCAATCCGTGATTTTGTTCGAAGAGTAGTGGAGAATATGGATGTGGAGGAAAATAAAGATCGAGTTGCTGTGGTGCAGTACAGTAATGATGCAGCTGCAGCTTTCTACCTGAATACATATTCAACCAAGGAAGATGTCCTTAATACCATCAGAGGCCTGAGACATAAAGGTGGAAGACCCCTCAACACTGGAGCAGCTCTCCAGTTTGTTATGGACAATGTCTTTACTGCTTCTTCTGGTAGCAGACGTCTTGAGGGTGTTCCACAGGTTTTAATTCTGCTGACTGGTGGAAGGTCCAGAGATGATGTTGGGGCTTCAGCAACTGCTCTAAAAGGTCTTGGGGTTTTGCCTTTTGGTATCGGAACAAGAAATGCAGATACCAGGGAGTTGCAAACAATTTCGTACTACCCTACTTTTGCTCTTTCGGTTTCTGACTTCTCTGACCTTCCAAACATCCAGCAGCAACTTCTGTCCTCTATGATAAAAATTGACAGAGGCAGAATAACAGAGAGACCAACAGTCGTAGGTAAGGAGCATTACCAAGCAATTTTAATACTGGTATTTATTTATTTTTCAACATCAACATAAGAGACTGTAACCAAGTGGTTTCTGATTGGGATTTTGGATTAGTTAGACAAAGCTTTTCTCCAGGGCTTTTTTTCTTTCCATTGTCTTCCACTCAGGAAACAATGTTGAGAGTCACTTGATGATTATTCTCCATCTGAAGTATTTTTGAATTAACATATGTATTTAATGTTATTTATAGTTGAAAGAGATTCTGCCCAAAGAGATGTTGTGTTTCTGCTTGATGGTTCTGATGACACTAGAAATGGATTCCCAGCAATCCGCGAGTTTGTTCAAAGAGTCGTGGAGAACATGGATGTGGAGGAAAATAAAGATCGAGTTGCTGTGGTGCAGTACAGTAATGATGCAGCTGCAGCTTTCTACCTGAATACATATTCAACCAAGGAAGATGTCCTTAATACCATCAGAGGCCTGAGACATAAAGGTGGAAGACCCCTCAACACTGGAGCAGCTCTCCAGTTTGTTATGGACAATGTCTTTACAGCTTCCTCTGGTAGCAGACGTCTTGAGGGTGTTCCACAGGTTTTAATTCTGCTGACTGGTGGAAGGTCCAGAGATGATGTTGGGCCTTCAGCAACTGCCCTAAAAGGGCTTGGGGTTGTGCCGTTTGGTATCGGAACAAGGACTGCAGATATTAGGGAGTTGCAAACAATTTCATACTACCCTACTTTTGCTCTTTCTGTTTCTGACTTCTCTGACCTTCCAAACATCCAGCAGCAACTTCTATCCTCCGTGACAAAAATTTCCAGAGAGATAACAACAGAGACACCATCAATCATAGGTAAATAAAAGGCGATTAAAATTGAAAATAGGAATTTCAATACTTAGCTCCATTAGCATTTATGCAAGTACCTGTTTCATAAGGGTTCTAGAATCTGATGCATGTTTACACAAAAGTGAAAAGTGAATGATGAATAATTCACATTGCAGTGCCATGACAAAGCATCGCCGAATATTTTTTCAACGTGAAAAATTTTCTGATCTCATTGTGACTTGATTATTTAGACCAGGCTTTTCTCGAGCACTTTGTTTCTTTCCATTGTCTTCCACTCAGGAAACAATGTGGAATTTTAGACCTTACAACCAACTATCATAACTGCACTCCCAGAGCCATCTTTTTGGATTGTTTTCTATGTTTCCTAAGTGTCTCAGTGAACAGGCAAGAGCCACCTCATTTGATCTTGTCTTACTTTCCACACTATACTGAATCTGCCGTCTTGGCATCTTCTCTTTTTGTCAGTTTAAATAGGGCATCTTATTATCTGTATTTTATACATGGGCATAGACTAGTGATGTATTTCTTAAATACATGATTGTTGGCTTACAAATTAACCTTACCAATGCAGTTTTTTCTTCTTTTTTTGAGTATGATATATTCTGTGCCAGTGTGTATATAAGAAAGTTGTACTTTTAGTTATTAATAGAAACAGGTGGTAAAGAATTTGTGTAAGCTAAATTTAAGACAAGTGAATATTTTCCTTCATCCCTTTAATTACCAATCTGGTCTAGCACTGCCTCTCTTGTTTATGGATTGAAAGAACACATTTGTATTTTGATTAAAAAAAAAAAAAAAAAACCTATAAACAATATGTAGGTGCATTTCATTATTGTCAGGTTAAATGCACTAGTTAACTTCACGTATAGCATTTGTCCTAACTCCACGTGAACTTTTTTCTTCTTATGTTAACCCCTGTGTTTGTTATACTTCATAGTTGACAAAGAAGGTGCCAAAAGGGATGTTGTGTTTCTACTTGATGGTTCTGATGATACTAGGAATGGATTCCCAGCAATCCGTGATTTTGTTCGAAGAGTAGTGGAGAATATGGATGTGGAGGAAAATAAAGATCGAGTTGCTGTGGTGCAGTACAGTAATGATGCAGCTGCAGCTTTCTACCTGAATACATATTCAACCAAGGAAGATGTCCTTAATACCATCAGAGGCCTGACACATAAAGGTGGAAGACCCCTCAACACTGGAGCAGCTCTCCAGTTTGTTATGGACAATGTCTTTACTGCTTCTTCTGGTAGCAGACGTCTTGAGGGTGTTCCACAGGTTTTAATTCTGCTGACTGGTGGAAGGTCCAGAGATGATGTTGGGGCTTCAGCAACTGCTCTAAAAGGTCTTGGGGTTTTGCCTTTTGGTATCGGAACAAGAAATGCAGATACCAGGGAGTTGCAAACAATTTCGTACTACCCTACTTTTGCTCTTTCGGTTTCTGACTTCTCTGACCTTCCAAACATCCAGCAGCAACTTCTGTCCTCTATGATAAAAATTGACAGAGGCAGAATAACAGAGAGACCAACAGTCGTAGGTAAGGAGCATTACCAAGCAATTTTAATACTGGTATTTATTTATTTTTCAACATCAACATAAGAGACTGTAACCAAGTGGTTTCTGATTGGGATTTTGGATTAGTTAGACAAAGCTTTTCTCCAGGGCTTTTTTTCTTTCCATTGTCTTCCACTCAGGAAACAATGTTGAGAGTCACTTGATGATTATTCTCCATCTGAAGTATTTTTGAATTAACATATGTATTTAATGTTATTTATAGTTGAAAGAGATTCTGCCCAAAGAGATGTTGTGTTTCTGCTTGATGGTTCTGATGACACTAGGAATGGATTCCCAGCAATCCGCGAGTTTGTTCAAAGAGTCGTGGAGAACATGGATGTGGAGGAAAATAAAGATCGAGTTGCTGTGGTGCAGTACAGTAATGATGCAGCTGCAGCTTTCTACCTGAATACATATTCAACCAAGGAAGATGTCCTTAATACCATCAGAGGCCTGAGACATAAAGGTGGAAGACCCCTCAACACTGGAGCAGCTCTCCAGTTTGTTATGGACAATGTCTTTACAGCTTCCTCTGGTAGCAGGCGTCTTGAGGGTGTTCCACAGGTTTTAATTCTGCTGAGTGGTGGAAGGTCCAGAGATGATGTTGGGCCTTCAGCAACTGCCCTAAAAGGGCTTGGGGTTGTGCCGTTTGGTATCGGAACAAGGACTGCAGATACCAGGGAGTTGCAAACAATTTCATACTACCCTACTTTTGCTCTTTCTGTTTCTGACTTCTCTGACCTTCCAAACATCCAGCAGCAACTTCTATCCTCTATGACAAAAATTTCCAGAGAGATAACAACAGAGACACCATCAGTCATAGGTAAATAAAAGGCGATTAAAATTGAAAATAGGAATTTCAATACTTAGCTCCATTAGCATTTATGCAAGTACCTGTTTCATAAGGGTTCTAGAATCTGATGCATGTTTACACAAAAGTGAAAAGTGAATGATGAATAATTCACATTGCAGTG
The DNA here is from genome assembly GCF_017654505.1 of Polyodon spathula. NCBI lineage: Eukaryota > Metazoa > Chordata > Actinopteri > Acipenseriformes > Polyodontidae > Polyodon > Polyodon spathula. Next base: position 6,131 of record NW_024475488.1, on the reverse strand, counting down.
CCATGACAAAGCATCGCCGAATATTTTTTCAACGTGAAAAATTTTCTGATCTCATTGTGACTTGATTATTTAGACCAGGCTTTTCTCGAGCACTTTGTTTCTTTCCATTGTCTTCCACTCAGGAAACAATGTGGAATTTTAGACCTTACAACCAACTATCATAACTGCACTCCCAGAGCCATCTTTTTGGATTGTTTTCTATGTTTCCTAAGTGTCTCAGTGAACAGACAAGAGCCACCTCATTTGATCTTGTCTTACTTTCCACACTATACTGAATCTGCCGTCTTGGCATCTTCTCTTTTTGTCAGTTTAAATAGGGCATCTTATTATCTGTATTTTATACATGGGCATAGACTAGTGATGTATTTCTTAAATACATGATTGTTGGCTTACAAATTAACCTTACCAATGCAGTTTTTTCTTCTTTTTTTGAGTATGATATATTCTGTGCCAGTGTGTATATAAGAAAGTTGTACTTTTAGTTATTAATAGAAACAGGTGGTAAAGAATTTGTGTAAGCTAAATTTAAGACAAGTGAATATTTTCCTTCATCCCTTTAATTACCAATCTGGTCTAGCACTGCCTCTCTTGTTTATGGATTGAAAGAACACATTTGTATTTTGATTAAAAAAAAAAAAAAAAAGACTATAAACAATATGTAGGTGAATTTCATTATTGTCAGGTTAAATGCACTAGTTAACTTCACGTATAGCATTTGTCCTAACTCCACGTGAACTTTTTTCTTCTTATGTTAACCCCTGTGTTTGTTATACTTCATAGTTGACAAAGAAGGTGCCAAAAGGGATGTTGTGTTTCTACTTGATGGTTCTGATGATACTAGGAATGGATTCCCAGCAATCCGTGATTTTGTTCGAAGAGTAGTGGAGAACATGGATGTGGAGGAAAATAAAGATCGAGTTGCTGTGGTGCAGTACAGTAATGATGCAGCTGCAGCTTTCTACCTGAATACATATTCAACCAAGGAAGATGTCCTTAATACCATCAGAGGCCTGAGACATAAAGGTGGAAGACCCCTCAACACTGGAGCAGCTCTCCAGTTTGTTATGGACAATGTCTTTACTGCTTCTTCTGGTAGCAGACGTCTTGAGGGTGTGCCACAGGTTTTAATTCTGCTGACTGGTGGAAGGTCCAGAGATGATGTTGGGGCTTCAGCAACTGCTCTAAAAGGTCTTGGGGTTTTGCCTTTTGGTATCGGAACAAGAAATGCAGATACCAGGGAGTTGCAAACAATTTCATACTACCCTACTTTTGCTCTTTCGGTTTCTGACTTCTCTGACCTTCCAAACATCCAGCAGCAACTTCTGTCCTCTATGATAAAAATTGACAGAGGCAGAATAACAGAGAGACCAACAGTCGTAGGTAAGGAGCATTACCAAGCAATTTTAATACTGGTATTTATTTATTTTTCAACATCAACATAAGAGACTGTAACCAAGTGGTTTCTGATTGGGATTTTGGATTAGTTAGACAAAGCTTTTCTCCAGGGCTTTTTTTCTTTCCATTGTCTTCCACTCAGGAAACAATGTTGAGAGTCACTTGATGATTATTCTCCATCTGAAGTATTTTTGAATTAACATATGTATTTAATGTTATTTATAGTTGAAAGAGATTCTGCCCAAAGAGATGTTGTGTTTCTGCTTGATGGTTCTGATGACACTAGGAATGGATTCCCAGCAATCCGCGAGTTTGTTCAAAGTGTAGTGGAGAATATGGATGTGGAGGAAAATAAAGATCGAGTTGCTGTGGTGCAGTACAGTAATGATGCAGCTGCAGCTTTCTACCTGAATACATATTCAACCAAGGAAGATGTCCTTAATACCATCAAAGGCCTGAGACATAAAGGTGGAAGACCCCTCAACACTGGAGCAGCTCTCCAGTTTGTTATGGACAATGTCTTTACTGCTTCTTCTGGTAGCAGACGTCTTGAGGGTGTTCCACAGGTTTTAATTCTGCTGACTTTTGGAAGGTCCAGAGATGATGTTGGGCCTTCAGCAACTGCCCTAAAAGGGCTTGGGGTTGTGCCGTTTGGTATCGGAACAAGGACTGCAGATACCAGGGAGTTGCAAACAATTTCATACTACCCTACTTTTGCTCTTTCTGTTTCTGACTTCTCTGACCTTCCAAACATCCAGCAGCAACTTCTATCCTCCGTGACAAAAATTTCCAGAGAGATAACAACAGAGACACCATCAGTCATAGGTAAATAAAAGGCGATTAAAATTGAAAATAGGAATTTCAATACTTAGCTCCATTAGCATTTATGCAAGTACCTGTTTCATAAGGGTTCTAGAATCTGATGCATGTTTACACAAAAGTGAAAAGTGAATGATGAATAATTCACATTGCAGTGCCATGACAAAGCATCGCCGAATATTTTTTCAACGTGAAAAATGTTCTGATCTCATTGTGACTTGATTATTTAGACCAGGCTTTTCTCGAGCACTTTGTTTCTTTCCATTGTCTTCCACTCAGGAAACAATGTGGAATTTTAGACCTTACAACCAACTATCATAACTGCACTCCCAGAGCCATCTTTTTGGATTGTTTTCTATGTTTCCTAAGTGTCTCAGTGAACAGACAAGAGCCACCTCATTTGATCTTGTCTTACTTTCCACACTATACTGAATCTGCCGTCTTGGCATCTTCTCTTTTTGTCAGTTTAAATAGGGCATCTTATTATCTGTATTTTATACATGGGCATAGACTAGTGATGTATTTCTTAAATACATGATTGTTGGCTTACAAATTAACCTTACCAATGCAGTTTTTTCTTCTTTTTTTGAGTATGATATATTCTGTGCCAGTGTGTATATAAGAAAGTTGTACTTTTAGTTATTAATAGAAACAGGTGGTAAAGAATTTGTGTAAGCTAAATTTAAGACAAGTGAATATTTTCCTTCATCCCTTTAATTACCAATCTGGTCTAGCACTGCCTCTCTTGTTTATGGATTGAAAGAACACATTTGTATTTTGATTTAAAAAAAAAAAAAAAACCTATAAACAATATGTAGGTGCATTTCATTACTGTCAGGTTAAATGCACTAGTTAACTTCACGTATAGCATTTGTCCTAACTCCACGTGAACTTTTTTCTTCTTATGTTAACCCCTGTGTTTGTTATACTTCATAGTTGACAAAGAAGGTGCCAAAAGGGATGTTGTGTTTCTACTTGATGGTTCTGATGATACTAGGAATGGATTCCCAGCAATCCGTGATTTTGTTCGAAATGTTATTTATAGTCGAAAGGGATTTGGAGAACTATGGATGTGGAGGAAAATAAAGATCGAGTTGCTGTGGTGCAGTACAGTAATGATGCAGCTGCAGCTTTCTACCTGAATACATATTCAACCAAGGAAGATGTCCTTAATACCATCAGAGGCCTGAGACATAAAGGTGGAAGACCCCTCAACACTGGAGCAGCTCTCCAGTTTGTTATGGACAATGTCTTTACTGCTTCTTCTGGTAGCAGACGTCTTGAGGGTGTTGACTGGTGGAAGGTCAGGTTTTAATTCTGCTGACTGGTGGAAGGTCCAGAGATGATGTTGGGGCTTCAGCAACTGCTCTAAAAGGTCTTGGGGTTTTGCCTTTTGGTATCGGAACAAGAAATGCAGATGGATGCCTGTGTATCTACAGGTTTGGTACTGGTCAATTTGCGGCCCTATTTATTTATTGTAACCTGGACTGATGATATAATTCATATAAGTGTGATGGGGAACTGCCCCATCTATATGAATGTGTTTGGAACTGGCAGGGAGGGGGTTAAATTTCTCCCTGCCAGGAAAACATGTGAGAATGTGGCTGGAGCTCTAATTGAATAATTAGTAATTATTGATTAATTGGGCTCCAGCCACAGGGGATAAAAGCCAGGGGAGAGGCCCTGGCTGAGAGGGTGTTCTTTTGTTTGGGAGTTTGCTTTTGTGTTGGAGAGCTTTATGTTTAGAATAAAGGAGTGTCTTGTTTTAAAAGACCTGGATCCTGACAGTTTACTTTGTAAGTTCATTTTGATTATTTGTTTTTGAACCTCTTTCTGTTGGCCCTTGTGCCTATTTATTTGATTATTTTTGTTTAATAAAGAACTTTATTTTTTTGCCTTTACTCTGTCTCTGAGCCTTAGCTCTCTGTCATCCTGTCACAGAGCGCTATACACCCATGCCGGAAACTGGGGAAGATACTGTACATGACGTGACTGAAAATGTGCAACTGAGGTTTTCTGATGTATATGTGTTAGATAAAGATGTGAGCATTGATGAGGGTTTGAAGTCTGCTTTGAAATTTATCACACAAAAAATAATTTCTAAAAAGTGATATGCCTGCACAAGTATTATTTATACTTATCTAATGCTGCCATTGGAAAAAATATATATGATGTGATCTATATTATAAACACATTGTTGTTATTTAAGTTCTATTGAAATAATGTATTTCCCGCTTTTCATAATAATAAAAAAGTGTGTATTTTCAAAAATATGGCAATGTACATACAAAACTGTAAAAGTAAAAAAAAAAAAAAAAAACATAACATAAAAATGAATATACTGCTTCCGGGCATGTAACCCTATGCTGAATACGCCTCTGTACCGCAGCAGCTTTCAGCAGCATTTGTCTATTGCACTGGAGCCTGTACTCCACTGCGTTTCTTCTTCCTGTATTACTCTGTTTGTTTATTTGTTGTAATTATTTAAAAATTGTAGTTCTCATAAACTGGTACGTCACTTTGAATAAAAGTGTCAGCTAAATACAATAATAATAATAATAATAAATAATATAATAATAATGTGCATCTGGGGGCAAATGAGGCAGCTGTGGCTATTCAATCCTACTTGATCATTCAAAGACCAGTGTATGAACGACTTGAATAATCGTGGGTTTTTTTGGGTTCAAGGCGTAGCACCCAATATGTTGAAAGCACAACCTCACAGATGTCGTAAGTTTTTTACAAAAAAAACAAAATACAACTGAATTATTGTTCTAAAGTTAGCGCATACAGAGTTACAATCAAATATATGTGTAAACCACTTTTTCACAATAGTGATGTAAGAGTAAATGGGGGGGGTAGGCACATAAATACCCGTCCAGAAAGTACTAAGTTTACCTGTTACCCGCCTGAAGTTCTACTTACTATAAGAGGCAAGACTAAAAAAAAGAACTTGTTTAATTCCACAACTACAGGAGGGTTTAAATAACATTTTTAACTTCGTTGACTCCGAAAGTAGATAAAAAGTTTGATTACCCACTAGATTAACATGTTTAGACGTAAATGGAACTGGCTACTTTCAAGATTAAATATTTCCTTCTGATATTTTTCTTGAACAAAATGAAGGGTTGATGTCTCCCAGATATATTGAGAAATGAAGCAACTAGGCTTTCACTGAGTTGGCAACTTGGTATTAAATGTCTTTTTTTTATCATTAATAATGTAATGACGAATTTTGGCTATATCTGATTCAGGACTTTGTACCAGTAAACCTGGGTGCTTGTCAGATCAAACAATTTCCCTAAGCTACCGTCTTTCATTGTTCAAGTGTTTACTCAAATCAACTCTTTGACACATGACAAACAAATAGAAAATCTACTACACCTACAACACATTGATTTCGGGTAGCGAAGTTGGCGAAAACTAATCCAAAACTGGTCAAATTGACCCACGTAACAGTTCTAGTGTTAAAGGGATTCAGGCAGAAAGTAAAGTTCACAAATGTAGTTTATGTGGAAACTGTGTACTGTTGTTTATCTTTTATTGTGTTGTTAACTGTGCCAGGCTTCATAGTTATCCTTAGCTATCCTATATTTGCTTTCTGTGGACAATTTGATCACCAGTGCCTATAATGACATCACATTGAGCACCTCAAATAAGTGTAATCTCTTCATTAGAACCCCCTCCCCCCTGCCTTTTTAATGCAATGATTTTGTCTTGCGCAATGGTGAAATGCTTGTTTTAAAGTACTGTTGATTTAAATATGTGTTTTATGTTTTGCAGTTGAAATGGAAGGTGCAAAAAAGGATGTAATCTTCCTGATCGATGGGTCTGATGATGTTGGACGTGACTTCCCCACAATTCAAGAGTTTGTCCGAAGAGTTGTGGAAAATCTTAATGTTGCTGAGAATAAGATC
>NW_024475487.1:0-17963 GCF_017654505.1 Polyodon spathula | reverse complement strand
GGCAAAAACCATTATATTTTGCTAGATTTTGCAACTCACTCCAGATCAAACAGCAACAACAACAATAATAATAAAAAAAATGCAAATATCAATGGTGCTGCCTACATTAAACAATATAATTTTCTTTAAAAATTGCTTGACATGTATTGCCCCTCAAAAAGTAGAAAGATATTATTTATGGTACAGACAATGGTGCTGCATCATAATGAAGTGATGAGGGTAGACAATAAGGGAAGCCTATATTAATTCAAACATGTGTATCGTCTCATTGATTCTATTAAAACTTGTGCTTAAGGAAAATAGAGTACACAGCTGCTGTACTGTATCTAATAAAATATCTTTGTTGAAACCTACGGTTTGGAATCACAATTATTTGTACTCATGGATGCACGAAGGAGAGAAGTCAGATAACAAACTTTAATTTTTGATGTCAACATATATATGGTTGTTGATAAGTAGTTTAATTAATTTCTACACATATAGCTCTCAGAAATATGTTATTATTAAGCAGATAATAGGCAGATTAGCAGCAGATAATATACTGTGAGAATGGAAGACAGGACTCAGTAAATCCTAATGCCGGCACTGGGCAGGTTATCTTACAAAATAAATGAAAACATTGCTTTTAGCCAGTTGTGCAGTAAATGTATATATTAACGTGACCAGGCTGGCTTTAGGGGTGACGTCACAACAGGAAGTAATTCCATACACATGGCAACTGCGGGGTAAATACGAGACGCTAAGGCTCTCACTATTTATTAAACAAAAAATAAAAGGTTCAAACGAAACAAAACAAAACACATACACAAAACAAAACGGAACAAAACACACAAAACAAAACAGAACAAAACACACAAAACAGAACAAAACGCTTACACAAAACAAAACAGAACAAAACACACAAAACAGAACAAAACGCTTACACAAAACAAAACAGAACAAAACACACAAAACAGAACAAAACGCTTACACAAAACAAAACAGAACAAAACACTTACACAAAACACTTACACAAATACTAAACACTAATATGCACAGGAGCAGGGAGTACCCCATCAGAATTAACAAAATCCAATATTTGACCATCACAGAAAAAAAAAAAAATTACACATGGTCAATGGTTACTCTCTACTCAGGAACACTCAATAAACTGCTTATTGTTGAGGGGTTGTTCACCATAATAAAGTGCTGTAAATAATGTGGTATTGTGATCAGTTTATCTATAGTGGAACATTAGATATTTGCACATGTTACTTGTTCTAAAAGAAATTTGTAGGTGCAGTAGGTATGTGTGGTGTTGTGTGTCACAACAGCTGCAAGGTGAAGTAACAGTAATACTGGGAACAATGCCCCAGTTTTAGAAATAAATTAATGAGAATGAAGTCCTGGTTGCAGAAGTCGTTCAACATTTAAACAATGTCAGTAGCAGAAAGTCTGCTTGTAGTACACAATAAACAAACAAACAAAAAGAATTGCAATACAGAAAAACTATTCAACGTCAATTCAAAGGGAACAAGCATATGTGGTATAACTGGGCTTTATCAGTGCTGTAGTTCAAAATACGCATTTCTGGATACCATATAAAAGACTAAATAAGATGTATTTTACTAATATAAATGTTGTTTTGGTGATAATTACAGTCAAGGTAAAGCTTGATTCCCACCCCACCTTCCCTGATGGATGATGTCAGTACATTATGTGGAGATTCACCATGTCTGCTTGCTAACCCTGGGGAAAACCATGGGTTTTAGATAGTCCTGCATAATGGGGGACCACTAAACCCACTTCTAAAAACAAATTGTGCATGCTGCAGAGGGTAGCCTTACCAGAAATTTAATAGGGTTACGAAATGTCTCTTGAATCCCCTTGAAGTTTAAATGCAACAACTCTTTTCTGAAAGCCTGAAAGTATTACGGTGAATACAAATCATTACATTGCCAGCCTTGCAGTATTTAGATTTTCTTGACATTTGTAAATAACTCTGAATGTTAAAGATGTTTACTTTTGAAGTTCAAAATACAAATGAAAGAGCTGATAACTCAAATGTTCATTTGCGCATTTCAATGGCAGAGATTGCAAATTAAATCAACATTGACAGTGTTGAAAATCTACCTTTTTAAACTAAATCTACTACATATTGAAATGTTTTTTTTTTAATATATACATATATATATAAAATGGCTCGGATAAATTAAGTGCGGTGATTGGCTGAACAAGATCACATGACCATGCAGTAATAATTGTCTTACCGCATGGCTATGACATCATAGACCAAATTACTTACCTGATCTATTAATATCACTACGCCTTAATAGTAACAATTAACTAAACAGTGTTTCTGTAGGTAAAAAATGTCAACATACAACTGAAACAGCATTTAAATCACTCAACAATCTGTTTTTTTTTCATCTCTGTTACTAAGAATTACACAAAAATTGGCAAATATATTGTGGTATTTATTTAGTCAGAGAACAAAACAAATAAAACTCTGAGGTCAGCAGTAGCAGTAACACTATTCAAAATCCATCTTGAGACTACCCAAGTCTCACTCAGCATGTAATATACAACATATGCAGCAGCTTTATCTACTTATTAAACTAAATAGCGCCTTAAAACTGACTAGCGAAAAGGAGTAGCAATATTAAATGGACACAACGTCAATATATCTCTCCATACCTTCCGATTCAGAAACCATATTTAAAACCAAAAATTAAAAATGTCTCTCTGATCTCTGTGCCAAACCACGGGGCTTTTACACAAGGTCAGAGTTCACGTAAGAATTCTTTGGTGCTCGTCGCGCGACAATAAGGACTCAGAATGCACAAACTCGAACGGCAGTCGTTTAGCTACACCACATTATCCTAATGCGGTTTAATTTACCGGCATCTGTGTGAAAACAGCCTCATAAATTATTTGTCAGCTTCTCCTGAAGACTGCAAAGTCTGATAGGATAATCTTACATAAACAAAAAAAAACACTCAAACCCCTCCCGAGTGCCAGGGCAGTGCAGGTGGTTTGGCTGTTCCTTGAACTCCTCCTCAGAAGTGGAAATTAGTTTGCTTTAATTAAAATGTCAATTTATCTGCGAACATATTACTATAAAAGGCAATGGTCAATGTAATGCTTTATGGCAAATAAAAAAACTACCAAAATATAAGTTAACAATCCGACTTCAGGGACTATTTTTTTCAGTGGAAGGATACATAATATATTTATTATTTTTTTCCTTAAAAAAGCCAGTTTGTGTATTTATTTTTTATTTATTATTATTTATTTATTTATTATAAGCGAAAGAACCTTCCCAGGGTGTGCGGTAAACAATTCTTACCGCACTTCCTGGGTGGTTGAAGGCACTCGGCCTGTGGCCCCATGCCTCACGATGCACCCAAGGCGTGCATTAAGAATTGTCTTACCGCACACCCTGTTGTGCGTTATTTCTTACATATACATTTACCCCCTACATTTACTACAGTATACTATAGTTAACTACAGTATCATTATATAATAGAATATATAATATATCTGTATTTTCTGTTTATTGGTTTTGACAATTCATAACTTTGATTCTTCAATTGTAATTCACAACACATCAATAAAACATTTCATCTTAAACATGCTCCTTGGAAGTATATATGTTCCGGTTCATGTTTGGTAAATGTGTAGATTTTCCAGTTCATCGGTCAATGTATACAATAACCGGAATATGTGTAGATTAAGCAGCTCATCAGTCAACCTATAAAATAACAAGTATATGTGTAAATTTACCAGCTCAGTGGTCAATGTATAAAATGACTAAGGAGATGGTAGTTGATGCTACAGCTTGGCTCGTATTCTGTTAATGAATACTTTAAATGTTAAACTTAAATGGATTTACCTTAAATGTTGAACTGCTGATCTGCCAATTGTTTTCTACATGTTGGTGGATTCTTCATAATTACAATAAATAGAGATTATGAGGTCGGTATATCATTGAATTTTCTTTCATATCTTGACTTTTCGTAGGTTTTTGTCACTTCGTAGACCTACCCGTGATGTATTAAAGTCATTTTCACTCCCATAGCTTAGTTTAATCCCTGCTGGGGTAGTTTATTCATAATTAGTTCTATGATTAATACGTTTTGTGACTAATTGGAAGATATTAGTTGTTCTATGAACTAATCAATTCAGATTTTGCTGCTGATGTATTTATTTTCAAAAGGTTTTCTTTAGGTTGTGCTACCGCGTCGGGCAGCGATACCACACTGCTCCATGGTTTTTTTATTTTCTTTTTTTGGGGGGGTTTTTTTTGGGTTACTTCACAGTCTTGCACCAGGGCCTAGTAAATCCTAACACTGGCACTGGTCCCAGTGAATTTATTTTCTTAGATATTTCTTTCCATGTTTTGTTTCTTAATGCTTTGCGACATGTTAAATAATATTTTCCCCAGGCGAGAAGACACAGTGATAGGTGCTGCATAATACAAAGAAGAACCCGTGTACAAACCACCAAACACCACAACCCAACATAACAAAACACCCCGTACAACTTCCACTCGGCTGTTCGCGATCGCCGTTCCACATTATTATAAGGGTCACCCAGTGGTGGGAATAACAACGAGAGGAGAGTGAAGGTTAATTGAGTAGGATATATAGTGAATGAATGACATGCTCTATTAAACTATTATGTAGTCGTCGTCGCCGTCTTGGCGTCTCGTCTCCGCACTTGTGTGAACCAAAGCGTAAATGACATAATAGTCTCCACGCAATATTACTATAAGTAAACGAAATATTCTCTGTCTGTGTACCGGATAAGTAGATAGGAGCCAGTGACGGCATACTACATTGTAGATTGAGGAGGGTGACCAAAATAGGGTCAAAGCAGTGGCAACACCCTCTTCAAAACAGAGGTCTCAAGTGAAAAAAAAGTGGGAGCTAATATCTATTACCCTAGTATGCTAGATGCAAAACATAAAACGCATTTCGTAAAGATCTTCTGGTCTTGATAAACTAGCTCTCTTGTTATGGGATATCTGTTTGCGATTCAATATTTACGGAAGGGGAGGAGTTATATTGGAAGTTTGAGTTGTTAGGAAGTTGGAAGAAGAGCGACAAAAAAACTCATAACTTTGTGTCGTCTTTGCCACCGAGACCCCAAAAATAAAAAAACCATTACCTTACACTGGCACCCCTCACTGGAACCGCGTTCCTTCGATGATTCATCGTCAAGCTTGGAGTAGAGTAGTGTAAGAGACGTCAAAAAAACTAAACCCAGGTCAACCAGGGCAGTCGCTTATCAACAGGTATTGTTCACCTTTCGAACATCTGTTTAAAAATTTTTTTTTTTGTAATACTAGTCTCTCTCTTCTCGCTCTAGACAAAAGGGAAGGGGGGTTTTTGGAAGTTAATTTTGATACCCAAGAATGACTGAAAATATAATTAATCGTACAATGTTTTGTTTTTTCCGTTTTGTTGCTGTTTGCTACAATGGTGTTTGTGTCCAATGTACTGTTTTTTGTAGAGTTCTGGCTTTCACATGTATGTATAACAATAAAAAAGCAAAAAAAAAAAAAATAAACACAATAATCAAAAAAAAGAAAAAAAACACAAAAATCAACCTAAAACACTAAATATATAGTCTATCGTACTTAATCGGATATGCTTTTCAGAGTTCATTAAAATAATCAAACAAATTTTTTTGCCCGCAATTACCGGTTTTCTTTAGTTTTTATTTTTTTTGAATATTCTAATAGACCGCATTTGCAAAATCCCCTCCCAATTTAGAGCCCCCGATTACAGGCATAACAGAATACATAGCATAAGGGAATTTTAAAGTGGCATTGCCCCTGCAACAAATCAGTTAGTAATCGCTGTTTATGCTCATTGCGTGTGTTTTATACCAGTACCCACATCCAGAATTTGGAAATCTCAGCGCCCGTTTCACGAGTTTGTTTTTTTAAAACATTTATTGCATCTTTTTTTACAAATGGCCTCGGGCCTCCGTGTTTAAGAAATGATCATATTAGTTCCGTGTTCATTTCATAGGTGTCTTGATGCTAGGTGAGTGTTAAAAAGAATGGATTTGAAGTGGAGGTATTTAAGCTTCTTTGTTAATCTCTTACAGTAATAGAGAGCTAAAGCGGGTTGTTATTTTTTGTTTTTTTTTTTGGTCTTTTGTGGATGTAGTAGTAACTGCTGCGTCAAAATGTAGAACTACAGTTTCTCTTTGTAACAAAGGACACCGGCAATACTGTTTCCCAAAAGCAACACAGTGTAGAAAGCTTACTACAGTTCTTTGAGAAAGACACCTGCAATGCTTTTCAAAGCCAATTTGATTACACTACTGGCAATGTGCCTCGTTGCTCAAGGACTATCAGGGGTCTGGTCAAAACCAAGAAACTCAGGGCCCATGACGTTTTTTCGCCGTGTTACTCAGTTATCACCAAACTCTCTTCACTTTAAAGGGTATAAACTATGTTACTCTCAATCCATTATGTCAAAAGCCGCCCCACGCCCATAACCCCCCCCACCCCCCCTCAAGTGCTGTCACCACAATATGTGTACCCCCCACCCCCCCACCCATTACTACAGTTACCGAGCATTGATGATTGCAGAAAAACAAAGTAACGTGGAGACTCGAATTGTCTTGAATATCCTTGGGTTGCTTTCATTTAACCAATAGCTCACGATAGACCTTGTGTTATCTTGGATTGACCCATACTTCCTTTTATTGATGTGGAAAATGAATATGACCAATAAAATAGCTTCAGGCTAATTGGAATGTTTTACAGTTGGAAAAAAAACAAAAAATTATAAGGCACATTATTTGAACTGGCATTGATGTAGCACTTGAAGGGGTTGAATGAATTATAATGAAATCTTTCTCTAAGAATATATGTGCGTTTAACACAGGGTAGTACTAGGATAGGCAAGTCATTGTTTTGTTTAATGTAACATCTGTCTCCCTAAATGTAACAGAGACAATACCCATCCCTTCCCCCACAAATCAGCATGTGATTTATGGTTCCCTTGGAAAACAAGTAAATGTTCTACTGCATGATCAAGATAACAGGTCTGCTTCTTTGATCATTTTTCCCTCTTGATCGTTATCTTGTACATACACAAAACAAGTCTGCTTCTTTGATCATCACCTTGTCTGTGCACTGGTCATTATCTTGCCTGTGCATTGGTATAAAAAGTTGTATGTTGTAATTATGTGTCAGAGAACTAACTGCAGACCGCCTGCTTTTACTTCTCTCCAGAATTCTGTATAATAAACTTCGCTGTTACATTTACACACTCTGGTTTTGATTTTTTCTGGGTCCCTACACACTTGTGGTACTCTGTTGATAATGAAACAGTAACGCAACCAACTCGATATGAAGGGATAATTAATCTGTCAGAATGATCGAGTATTTACTGTCGCACGTTGTGTTCAGCAACCGTTGAATTATAAAAATGGTGTAATAAGCGTAGTCTGTATTTATTTATTTATTTATTTTTCTAATTTAAATCGTTACGAACGTTGCAACAGACTTGTTACGAAAACATAATTTTAAAGGAGGACTAAATAGATAATAAAGTAACATTGTGCTTAAGGTACAAGCAATTATTCAAAGCAGCAGATAACAATCCAGAGAAAATAGAAACTCATTAAAATAACATTATAAATTGTTGCAAATAATTTGCTTTTTTTTTAAAATTGCCAATCACAAAATCAATCCCTTAAAATGACAACAGTTATTTAATTGAATCTTTGAATATATGTTTTGCTTTTAAATCAATGAAATCTGTTTTTATCAGTAACAATGACTAACTTCTACGAGCACCGATTCTGTTTTCAGTTGTTTATCAGTACATATATAACAGCACCTGCAACAAAATAATTACAAAATAAAATTAGGAACTGCCCTCCAAGTGTCATCACAATTGAATTATCAAGATCTAGCTAAAAGTCTAAACCAATCTATTCTATTCTTGTCTCGAATAATATTCATGCCCTATATGAGATAAATATAATTGCCAGCACCAGGCTAACTTTAAGATATCTGTCTTCCTTAAATTATTAATGCAAATAATAATGGTCAATTAAATAACTGTCAGTAGTTCCTAATTTTCCACATAAAATGAAAGCACACCCCTCCCCCACACATTCATTGGTTACTATAGATCACCATGGAAAACCAAATAGTGGTCAGTCAAGGGACCATAAAAAAAGAAAGCCTCGCTCTATGGCTAATCTAAAGCATATATACCCCCAAACCTATTGAAACAGTATTGACATTGATTTGACTTTTCCCAAGTTTGAAACGCCTCACATATGGAGAGGTAGAGATGAGGGATTTGACACATTTCAGGTTCAACAGAGATTGCAAGTAATATGATTAGAGATGTAGATACGGATTTAAATTTGAAGTTGCCGCATATTTGTGTGTGTGTTGTTGTGGTGTGTGTGGTGTGTGTGTGTGGTGTATATATATAGAATAATAATATAGATATAGATTTATATATATATATATATTGTCCGGTGAGTGAGGTCCCAGAAACAAAACGGGTCATACGTTCTGGGTCTGTGTCTTTAACTTAAATATTCACGACTACAGTGATAAAAGTTATAAATGTGTAGGTATGACACAAGCCCGGTTTTTGGGATGGAGGACTGCTTAACAGTCTCACGTTTATGATTGGTCCATGTCAGTCACATTCAATATGTCGTCACACGAGTGGAAAAGCTTGCAGGCATTTTAAACAATGCTTAGTTCTTTCTCTCGCTCTCGATGAAGGTGTGAAAGTTATTTTATATTGCACTAAAAACGACATTGTTTGATACCTCAAAATGAAATATCGTTAATAGTATAAATACGTGTTTACTTCTTCAAAACAAAAACATCACCCTGAAAAAAAAGAAGTTTAGCGTTATAGGATCGAAAAACGCGTTAACATAAAATTATAGTTAAATATAGGTGATAAAGTCAAACAATGTCCTATGTTAATCAAATATCTCAGAGATTAACTTAATGTCAAATTTATATCCGAGAGGGGAGCAAGAGTTTAAGACCCGACGAAACAAAATATCTATTAAAAGCTGAAAAGTCCGGAAAAAACCTGAGATTCGCACCCAAAGATACACACCCACCATCGCAACCCCAATGCACACTCACATAAAATATGCACACCCCTGCACACTTGTTACACCATACATTAGTTTACCTCTAATGCAATTACACACACCACCATAGAAACCTCCTGCACGCACACACACCACTGCATTGCAACCCCTGCACACTCACACCACCATGCAACCCCTGCATACTCACACCACCATGCAACCCCTGCACCCTCACACCACCATGCAACCCCTGCACACTCACACCACCATGCCACCCCTGCACACACACACCACACATCACACCACCATGCAACCCCTGCCTCACACACCCCCAACCATGAACCCTTGCACACTCACACCACCCATGCAAGCTCGGCATACTAACACCACGAAGCATACCCTTGCGTGACTCACACCACCAGGCAACCCCGCACACTAAACACCATGGGCAACCCTGTTCCAAAAAACCACCATGCAAACCCTGCACAGAACTCACAGAGCAGGCAAACCCCTGTGTTTCAGAAGAGAGTCCTGAAAGCACTTTTTTGTTGCATATTTTCACCCTCCACAAGGTTTTTTTAAAAACCTTGCAGTCTCGTCCCCTCAAATGCTTTCTTGGTTGCACCTTGTTGATAATGTTATGGCAGGTCACCTGTGCAGTCTTTTAGAGAGCACGTCCCAGAATAACACAACCTACAGTATACGTGTGCATTTTGAACATGCTGAATTCCTCTAATGTCTTTGTAGGAGACCATAAAAGTAATCCGCAGATTAAAACACGCACACTCGCCAATCAACATAAGACCCCCTGCTATTCTAAACCCTTACTCCTGCATTTAACAGGCACAATAAAATATGACATCTACTGTCTGTGAAAAAGATATTTCACCATAATATCTGAGACACTGTAGACTCTTACACAGGTTCCTGCTCCCCTGTACTGTTTCACCTATTTTACAGTATAATCAATATGATACTTTAAATGTGTGGATTGTAATAAATCCATAAATCATCTCCACTATATAATGTGAACTGCAGATCTTCAATACATAACTGCGTTGGCCTGACCTACCCCCTCAGGTAAAGCCTCTTTGAAACCCCATGTGGAAGATTACATTGGTTACGTAACACTGGCTCCTTTGACATTGGCTGTTTATTCACTATTGCTCACCAGAGTTTGGGTCCTGATGCATGCTTCCTACTGCCTGCTCAGTCATTGCCTATTACTGGGGGGAATTCCTCAGTGCTGTTTTGCTGTTGTAGGGTGCTAAAGAAATGAACCACTCATAACAAATATTTATTTTGAGCTACTGAATGTGACATTTCTCAGCAGCAGTGAAAAGTATTCTAACTGCATTATCACTTTGGTAATTCTAAAAGCACCTGGAGCACTGGTACTCGACTGGCCCTCGAGATCTATTCCAGTCCTGGTCTTTATTCTAACCAGGTCCTAAAATTAGTTATTTTCCTCTTGGCAGCTCCAATTCACTGCTGTGTATTACCAGCAAAGTAAAAGGAAACTTGGGCCAAATTGGCAGATCACTAGATGATGACTACTGCTACTTAATAATAATAATAATAAATAATAATAATAATAATAATAATAATAATAATAATAATAATATTTTATTTTATATAGCGCCTTTCATAGTGGACCACCATCACAAAGCGCTTTACAAGATACGAGACTAGGGTGTGTGAACTATGCATCAGCTGCAGAGTCACTTACAAGAACGTCTCACCCCAAAGACGAAGTACAAGGAGGTTAAGTGACTTGCTCAGGGTCGCACACAATGAGCCAGTGGCTGAGCTGGGATTTAACCACTGGACTGCATAGATCTATGGCAGAAGTGAAGACCAGCCCCTTGGTTTGGGTGAAAGCACCTTATAAAAAAAACACAGTGCAAGCATCATAAAAAGTTCAGTAAAAAATGTACTTGAAGGAACGGTAAGTAATTTAAATACTTTAGCCCATCGCTGCCCTTTTTCCAACTGACATTGTTTTGGCAGGTGTTTCTAATGCTTTGCCCAAGCCTTGTATATCACCTCAGCAGCTGTGGCTGTGGAGACTGGGAGACACATGTCTGCCATCTATACCTGTAAGAAAAAGCATTCCATTCCTGGTTTTACTGTGAGTTTAAAAAGACACATCTCAGCTTGTTACCTATACACTAGGCCTAATCAAGCTTGTATTAAAACCTGGAATGGGTGAAACTGATGTCCAACAGAATTCTTATTTCCATCCCAGTGGTCCACCTCCAGAGTATGTTAGGCAGGGGTCTGTTTTGGCAGTCTTTTTTTTTTTTAGTCCCGCCTATGGAAGCAAAGCCACTTTCCACAGTGAGATGCAGCTCTCATTATCAGCATGTGCTGAGCCCCAGGCAAGTACAATTATACTGCTTGGCTGCAGCCCAGGTGAGGAGTTGTTTGGAAGTGGAGCTACACTGAATAAGGAGTCAGTGACCTGTTCTCCAGCTGTTAATTTTATTCACATTACCAGCCCAAGAAGCAGGAACCCTCGGCATATACTGTAGGCATTTACAAAAAGGACCACAGAATGGGGATAAGACATCAAGATAATTACAGTGGTTGTAACTAACAGAGCAATGAGCTTGTTTTGCAGCCAGTAACCTGCTTTGACCATGAGGTTAAATGACCTAGGATGTGGAACAGTAGGAGACTTTCTGAACATTATGCAAGCAAACTGAGACATTTCTTAGTCCTAGATTTAGTTTTTTAACCCTTAGCTGTCCTATGTCAGACCAGGTTCGACATTACAATTTTCCCTTTCCAGTCCGATGTCAGACTCTGTCCGACATCATCAAAAATACATAAAGCACAGGTCTCTAGTCATTTTTTTTTCCAGAAAAAGCTGAAAAAACCTTTCAATAGCCAAGTGAGAATGATAGGAGCTGAATGTTGCCGAAAAAAAGGGCTTATCTGATAGCCCCATGCACCACAGAGATACCATGGACATAAACAATGGAGATAGCTGCTTCCGCATCCAGCACTCAAAGAATATCACGGACATTTGCAGAGCTTTTTGAGCTGTTATAGTAATAAAATAATGACTTGGATCACATTTTTGAGGAGTTTGGTGATAAAGCAAGTGAGTGTCTTGCGAGGATTTATCAGTATGCATGTCTATAAAGAGGTATGTGAAAAATACAGCGAATAAGGGGTGGGGTTTGGCTGGAGATACAGTACTGAGTGTCCTTTTGCGATTCAGTGCCTTTTAAACCTGTTTTACTTTGAAAAAATATTTTAAACAGCGTGTGTAAAATAAACAGCGCATAGGAAAAAAAATTGGACCTGACGCGCCTGACAAGCGCTGAATAAATGGACCGCTAAGGGTTAAGTGTTTCTTTCAAAACTGCACATTTAACACCTATTTGATAAAGGGAAGTGCAAAATTTGTGCGCTGTACCCAAAGTATACTGTACCTGAGGGAAAAAAAAAATCTCTGAATTGTAATACAGGTTTATGACAATACAGTGGTCTTTCAGTTATCTTATGACATCTCATACAAGGTACACCACCTAACCAGGACCATTACTTTTCGAGTGATAGGCCTACATGCTGTATGTGGTATTGCGCCCTGTGTAGCGTGGTATGCATTGTAATGTGATTTTAGCGTTACATTTCTGTACTCTACATTTAAACCTGAAAATGAACCATGCTGCAAATTAATCAATTCCCTTGGCCTCCTACTCTAGTAACGAAGAAGTGGCTTGTTGGGGGCGGTGTGTGGGCAGGAGTACTGAATTGCTGAAGGGTTTGTGCAGCCCAGCGGTTTGAGGTAAGAGGCAGAGGAAGTGGTAGGAAGCTGGTTTGAGAGCAGTACCTGAAGCATAGAGATGCAATGCAGCAGATAGTGGTGTCAGCTGTCACCTGGGAAAGTGGTTAGCTTGCTGGGCCGCTATGATTCCTTCGACAAGTGCAGTTGTCAGTGTGCTGGGTTGAAATTTGAAAAGTAGCAGACAGTAAGACTTCTTTAAAGGCAAGTGTGTTGTACTGTAGAAAGTTTAAGTTAAAGAGGTTACAATTACAAAAGCAAATGTGCCTGCTTATTTGCTAGTATTTTGATGGAACTTGATGTATAATGTGCTAAGATTATTTCTTTTTTTATCCTGGGATGTGGCTGTAGACCCCCTTTAACACTGAATCAATATGGCTAGTTGATTCTAACCAACAGAAATCGCAACAGCTAATACCTTAGTTTTTTTTATTAAAAAAATAAATAAAAAAAAAAAAATTAAAAACGGTACATGGGACATAAAATTTGGAGTTGAGTGGAGTCTCAGCCAAGCCCTTCAAAAGTAGTGTAGCACATCACAGCAGATCAACACCCAAGTAAGACATTAGACATTTAGACATTAGAAGAGTTGACCAGACTGTCAGTGAGGCAGTGACGAGCGTGGCTCAGCCAAGACAACAGAAATGAGGACGACAATTCCTTCCCCCTTTTGTTTTATTATATGTTTTTCAACATTAAACCTGGAGGTATTACTTCCTAAGAAACATCTTTTTGCATTAATTTCATATTAAACCCATAGTTCATAAGAACATAAGAACATAAGAAAGTTTACAAACGAGAGGAGGCCATTCGGCCCATCTTGCTCGTTTGGTTGTTAGTAGCTTATTGATCCCAGAATCTCATCAAGCAGCTTCTTGAAGGATCCCAGGGTGTCGGCTTCAACAACATTACTGGGGAGTTGATTCCAGACCCTCACAATTCTCTGTGTAAAAAAGTGCCTCCTATTTTCTTTTCTGAATCCCCATTTGTCTAAACTCCATTTGTGACCCCTGGTCCTTGTTTCTTTTTTCAGGCTGAAAAAGTCCCTTGGGTCGACATTGTCAATACCTTTTAGAATTTTGAATGCTTGAATTAGGTCGCCACGTAGTCTTCTTTGTTCAAGACTGAAGCAGATTAAATTCCTTTAGCCTGTCTGCATATGACATGCCTTTTTAGCCTGGAATAATTCTGGTCGCTCTTCTTTGCACTCTTTCTAGAGCAGCAATATCTTTTTTATAGTGAGGTGACCAGAACTGGGCATCATAAAACAGGCAGTATTTTAAAGTGTCGCCAGTAACTTTTTACACCAGATGTCTGAAAATAACATTCAAAATTATTCAGTTGAATGTTGTTTTTGTAAAAAAACAAATGGTGTGTGTATAATAATAATAATAATAATAATAATAATAAATAATAATAATAATAATAATAATTACAAGTGCAAGAAATAAAATGTTATTTGATGTACTGTGCAGTTTTGAGCTGGACTTGAGGCCTGGGTACCTCCTCGTCCACTTGTATCCTAAATTAAACAAATAGATCCAGGTTCACTGGGACAATGCTTTTTTGTAACTCCATTACAGTGCATTCTGGTGCCTGTAGTCCTGTTAGCCAATGCATTTGGATGTGTGTGAACAAACCTATTGTCCCAGTGAACCCAGGGGCCATATGGTCACTTGGCATTGAATGACTCTTCCATAATACACCTGTTTAGGTTCTTGTTTCCAAGTATACAATTACAGTGCATCATATTTTGTTTTTAGCATCCAGCATTTTTTGATACCAAAATGAAGCCTTTCACATTTTTCTGTTGAGGCTCAATATTATCATGGATGGAATTCAGGCCTTAATGCTCATGTTTGTGATGGACCGCAACATCTGTTCAGTGTTTCTTAAAGATTGCTGGGATGGAACTTGGATTCACTAAGACGAAAATGCAGAACAACACAAAGAAGAGATCAATATGTGCCAAATGTATGCCCCTTTCTCTGGGTCAGACATTGCTGGTGGTACTTATATTCTATAGGATTGTCAATGTTGCAAAACCAACAAACGTATTGAAGCTGCACATCTTGAATTGGCATTCTGCTTTAACAAAAACAAAACTCTTGTGGTTTCTTTCAAAACTGCTCTTGAATTAGAAGGAAAACAATTATTTGTAAAGCTAACTAGGCCATCTGATAGTTTACAGTTTATTGTAAGTTATCTGTTTTGTGCTGTAGCAGTCGCCTCTCTGGAGAGTTGATTTAGTTAAATAAGATAGCAGGGTCTCCCACTGATGCCTGCACTTGTGCAAGATACGACTGGAGAGAGAAATAATGGGGAGGACAGTGTCCAGTTGTTGATATGATACAGTATAAACAAATACTGTATTAAATGATTGTAATATTGTTAGCGCATTATATTTTGTAATATTTGTTAGGAATCTATAATCTTTAAGCCTGAAGCGCTCTGCTTGAATGCGAAAATACATTGCTGTAGACTTGCAAGGTGATTAAGAAACACTTGCTTTGAGATTACAATTTACATTTAGATGCTGTGGTGACAATTTTATAGAATCCCTTAAAGCACAGCATGAATGTTTGTTTTACAGCTAGGTAAGAGTTAATTAGCTTATCGTTAACTATAACACTGCACCCTGAGGTCATGTAAAATATGCTGCTATTAGAAATAGGAGACAAGCAACCAAGAAGGTTACATCTGCCGAGAGTGTGAATGCACAACAAATGTTGGAATCAGACTGAGACTGGGACTGTTTAGCAATTCCTGTAGGTTCTATCTGCTGGATAGATCAGGAGATGAGTATAAAAAAATATCAAAGGTCTTGAATATCCCTTGGAGCACAGTCAAGACGATTATTAAGTGGAAGGTGTATGGCACCACCAAGACCCTGCCTAGATCAGGCCGTCCCTCCAAACTGGATGACCGAGCAAAAAGGAAACTGATCAGAGAGGCTACCAAAAAGGCCAATGGCAACTTTGCAAGAGCTACAGGCTTTTATGGCCAAGACTGGTCAAAGTGTGCATGTGACAACAATTCCAAGCACTCCACATATCTGGCCTATATGGTAGGGTAGCAAGAAGGAAGCCATTACTCAAGAAAGCCCACCTTGAATCCTGTTTGAAGTATGCAAAAAAACACTCAGGAGATTCTGTAGCCATGTGGCAAAAAGTTTGTGGTCTGACAAAACTAAAATGGAACTTTCTGGCCTAAATGCAAACCCAACACAGCGCATCACCCAAAGAACACCATCGCTACCATGAATAATGGTGGTGGCAGCATCATGTTATGGGGATGTTTCTCATCAACAGGGACCGGGGCACTTGTCAGGATAGAAGGGAAAATGAATAGAGAAAAGTACAGAGAGATCCTTGAAGAAAACCTGCTGCCCTCTGCAAGAAAGCTGAAACTGGGATGGAAGTTCACCGTTCAGCATGACAACGACCCAGAGCACACAGTCAAAGCTACACTGGAGTGGCTAAGGAACAAAAAAGTAAATGTCCTTTAGTGGCCCAGTCAGAGCCCCGACCTAAATCCAATCGTACATTTGTGGCCTGACTTGAAAATTGCTGTCCATCAATGCTCCCCAAGGAACTTGACAGAGCTTGAACAGTTTTGTAGAGAAGAATGGTCAAATATTGACAAATCTAGGCGTGCAAAGTTGGTAGAGACTTATTCCAACAGACTCAGCTGTAATTGCTGCCAAAAGTGCATCCACCAAGTATTAACTCAGGGGTGTGGAGACTTATCCAATTATGATCTTTCAGTTTTGTATTTTTAAAATATAATTTTTTTCTCAATAAAACCTTTTTTCCCCTTAACAATCTGGAGTATGGTGCTTAGATAAGTGGAAAAAATCCTCATATAAATGCATGAAACTCTGAGGCACTGACACAACAAAATGTGAAAAAAGTTAAAGGGGGTGCAGACTTTCTATAGGCACTGTGTGTGTGTGTGTGTGTGTGTGTATCAACGTCGCTTTTCTGCAGCAGCTCACTTGTCATCTTGAACCTGTGTAGGACGGCATCCCAGAAATGGGCCATGAAGGCTGTCTCCAAACGTTCCATTTTGCCACACAATGAAGTTGCCTTGCATCGTGTATCAAGAGTTTCATGCATGTCACCTGACAAACTTTCCAAAGCATCCCTTATTGAGCTGTAGTTGTTCAAAGTGCTGATGTGGAGTCAGCTCCATTGCGTGCTTGATAGGGATTTCAGAGACATATTTACTTTGTCAGCATTGTGAAAAACTTTATTCCACCAGTGAGTTGCCGCAGTGCAAAAACTGTACATGGACTACTTGGCAGCTATTCTCAATGGTTTTGACAATCAACCAAATTCAAAAGAATGTGCAGCGCACGGTATGTAATGAATTAGTGGGTTTTGTTTGTTTAAATCTGCCTGAAAACCATTGTATCGGCCAGACATGTTACTGGCATTGTCATATGATTGGCCGCAACAATTAGACTGATCCAAGCCCAGGTCACTGATCATTGCAAGTACACTGTCAGCCATGCTCGCCCCAGTATGGCTTTCAGTAGGCTCAAATCCAATAAATCTTTCAACAACTTTCCCCTCGTTATTGACGAACCTGAAAATAAAAGTAAGCTGGTCCACATGAGATAGGTCCTGTGTTGAATCCACAATCAATGAAAAATATTTGGCATGCTGTAGCTCGGCTGCAATGACCCGTTTAGTTTTCTCCCCCATTAGCACAATGAATTCCTCACATATTGTAGAAGACAAATAAGATGTACTGCCTCTGGCTTTCTGACAATATTTCTGAACGTGATCAGCCAAAAAGGGATCAAACTGAGAAATTAGCTCTAAAATTCCCAAGTAGTTTCCATTTTGCACTGACCCTAGAAGCTCATCGTCACCACGGAATGGGAGGCCTCTCTCACTTAAAAACTGCAACATCGCGCCTCAGCGCTTCTATCCAATACTTGCTCTCCCCCTCCAGTTGCCACAGAAGGGATGCATCAACAGTACCAATTGGATTACATCGCTGTGATAACGCAAGTATATTAGTTCTATGCTTCCAGTCACTGAATCCTATTATAAACGCATTTGATTTAGTGGAC
>NW_024475486.1:0-3876 GCF_017654505.1 Polyodon spathula | reverse complement strand
AAAACCTTACAGGCAAAGCAGAACACATGTCCAGTAGTAGGTGAGTAAATGAGACAATCTCTTGAAACTATTTCTCTGTTCTATAAGCAGCAAGAAAATAAATCATTTGTTAGGGAACGCGTCCTACCCCCAGCAACGTCCCGTGTTGATGCTGGATATTTGGCCGCTTGGTTTTGGAAGGCAAACAACCTGCTTTCAATTAATGCCGACCGGAGTTGCACGTCTAGCATGCCCAACAAAGACGGGTCGATCATATTTCCACCACTATCATATGTTGTGCTTGAGCTGGTGGCACTAACCTCTGGGACCGTGTCGCATGTAGCACTGCTGGCTCCAGGTGGTGGCGAGAGACTCGCAAGCGGGACTGGTGGTTTCACAATCAGCCTCATTGCTAACATTAGCAGACGAGCTATCACTAGCAACAGGTGCCTCCTATGACGAGCAACTAGTAATCTCCTTTTTAAAAAAAGCCGTCGATAGAAGGCACACTTTGTAAAAGAGCTGCCTCTCTCGCTGCTTTCTCCTTTTTTTTGCTTTCACTTAACGTACCTGCTAGGAGTGTGTCAATCCATGCTCTTTTCTGGTTTTGCTCTTAGCTGGCTAGCTACATTATTTTCTTAATTTTGTCAACCTTTACATTAAACCCACCCTCCCTTACTATTGTTCCAACCGTAAAGGATATATCTTCGGTAGAAAATATTCATACAATTTATTTGGTCAGTTTGGTGTGCTTAAACAGTGAGTGTGCAAACACTGGACGGTTGACTTGCTCATTCTAATTTATTTCAGTGGCATAAATGCACGTTACATGACATGTCGTCGGGGGCCCCCTGGTGGCCGCAGGCCCCTGGGCAACTGCCCTGGTTGCCCGTTCGGTAATCCAGCCATGCGTTTGGGTATGAGCTGCTCTCTCAAAGCTCTACTTTGCAGAGTTTTATTTATTTTATTATTTTTTGGAATTTACTTGTTCGCAGGATACAATTTCTGAGTATCTATGTTTAAATAAAATTACAAACAGAACCCCCCCAGAAACCCTAATGGAGGCACATTTACAGTATCTGTTTTCATAAGATTTTAGTTTGACTTGTTAATGTAAATGAGTCTTAGAAGAATTATTATATATATTCTGGGATCTCTATGTTTATCCTGCTGTTACTTGAATTCCTGTGCTGAATATTTACAATTCATTTTCAGTGTTTTTATAAAGCAGGGGCTTGGTGACAGTGCAGTCAGGAGCCCTTGTCTCCACACAGGTGATGTATGGTACAGGCATAATAACTCTGAGCTCCCTAGATTGCTCTGCCAATAAGCTTCAACAGTGACACTACAAAAACCAGCTATGAGTTGCTGCTTGTGCAGCTGAGACCTAATGCTTATTCATAACAGTCAGTCCTGAGTACAAAGTGACAGTTTTACTCAATTCTGATTGCCGATATTTGTCATGGAGGTCTCTTTCTGATGCACTGATTGCAAAACTCATTTTATCCTAAAACGTTAATATTGAATCAGCTATATTAGCTTTACTGTTATCATGATGTTCATCCGTTATTGTTTTGACAGTTAAGGTTTTACACTCTTGTACAAATGTATAAAAACACTTAAAGTCATTGAAGCTAACAAAATATATCCATAAACCTTACTGTTGTGTACTTCCATGCATTAGAAGTCTCAAATGTCCAGTTTTAAAAGAAACATATGCTACTGTAAACAGGTATGTTTATTTCAAAAAGTGACAAACTATCTGGGGCAGGGCAGAAGCACTGATGCTGTAACCAATGTGTGTGTGGGAATGTAAGGTTGGCAGGGATGGGGTTAAATCTGTCCCTGCCAGCAATCACAGGTGTGGCCATTTCCTAATTAAGTAATTGATGCTAACTGGGGAGTGGCCACATGAATTGAAAGGAAGCAAAATCCTTTGTTGGTTGAGGAGTTTGGGGTGAGTGCATGTGTTGTGATTTGTTTATTTATTTTTTTAAACTGCCATCCTGCTCTGGGTCATAAGGG
Source organism: Polyodon spathula (assembly GCF_017654505.1). NCBI lineage: Eukaryota > Metazoa > Chordata > Actinopteri > Acipenseriformes > Polyodontidae > Polyodon > Polyodon spathula. The sequence continues at coordinate 1,872 of NW_024475486.1, read as the reverse complement.
ATACACCCATATGTGACAGGGTAGTGTTGCAGCCCAAGCTGGTTACTAGCAGCAAAGAGACCCAGAGAGAGGAATCTGCAGTTTAAGCCCATCCCTGCCAACTTTAAATTCCCCCACACCCACACAAACACATTATTGCCCTACCCTGCCACACTACCTCTGTTTGATATCAATGCATTATGAAATTCTCCCACACCTATTCAATGGCTTCTATTTCCCTCAATAACCAATTAACTGCTTCTCTGATTGACTGATGTGCTTTCAGCCAGTGACATGCCGCTAACTAGAGACAGGGCTGAGGTAGAACAACCCAGGAAGTGCCAGCATAATATATTTCCTGTAAAAAAATAAAATCAGAGAAAATTTAAACGAACCCAGATTGTTGTTTAAAACTAAACATTGGAGACCTATGTAGCTAAATATTGGTAGGCAAGATTTATAGAATTATTTTGTTAGCGTGTTAGTTTCTAATTGAAGCATAAGAACATACGTGTGGGGGTGAAGCCATACAGACACTTCAATATTACTTTTTATTGTCATCGTTTCTCAGGATTAAAAATAAAATAAAAAACTAGACAGACTATTGCGTTTTTAACACTACTTAAAAAAACGATTTTTTAGAGACTCAAAATTAGATGCCATAATTTTTTTTAGAGATGAAGGACACAGAGTAAATTGCAGCATATATTGTACATTGCACAATTAGCAGCCATTTGCATGGACACACTGACAATAGGTGGTTTACAGTACCTCAACTACAGGATATCTGACAAATATCCATATGTTCGTATTAAGGAGGGAATGTTTTATATGCAAAAAAGATCAGCGAAATATGACAAGGCTCCACTGACACAATAGAAACATTTCTTCTGAGCTATATATGTCCCATAATCCTACAACCTGATTCCTTGCGCACCAAAACATGACCTTTCACGAAGTACCATAACCCTTCTCTCACCATATTTGACATACATTTGTCTGAAATGGTGCCTCATAGGAATGGGCCATTTTTGTTTTGCACATTTGCTCCTGGTTTAGTATGCGAGTGCCGGAGTCCTGGGAATAAAGTGTTTACAAGTTCAGAGATGTAGAGGCCAATGACAGTCCAATACTCAATCTAACTATCTACCCAATGCCAACGTCAACTCTGAATCTACAAAAAGCACATGTTGCGTCAGCCTGTCTCTGCTCTCCCTGACCTTTTAGCTTTGACCGGTGGCTGAGAAACGAAGTGCAGTACCAATCCATACTAAACGTACTGGTGGATTTAAAACACAATGTACTTGGTTGATAACACCAGACTGCATTCACTACAAGTTCTGCACATTGCTTGATCTGACCTTGGATTGGATTTTAACTTGGGACAGACTTGACTCCACACTGACAATTGTGAAACAGCAAGACTTGCTAGTCCAAATTGACTTGGATTTTATTTCTATTATTATTATTTATTATTTAATATTATTATTATTATTATTATTATTATTATTACACTGTGTAACATTTTTTTTGTTCCTGGGTAGTAAGTGTTATTTCCTAATTGCTTATGCCTCAAAAGTATAGAAAATGGCTATTATTCCTCACAAACTTTGCTTTTGTGACCAGGATAGTGATATTTCAAAATATCACTATTTCCCATGGGAAAACGGGCAAATTTGTGTCTTTTCGTTCACATAAAGTCAGAAAAAAAACAACATATGAATCCAAATTAACATGTATTTATACTGTATTGTAAATACAGTATAATCGTAAATCTCGAAAAACTACTCACTTCTAAATCTTTTGTAGTCATTTTTGTATTACCTTTAGTATAAATACATGTTAATTTGGTTTCATATGTTGTCTTTTTCTGACTTTACGTGAACAAAAAGA
>NW_024475485.1:0-1284 GCF_017654505.1 Polyodon spathula | reverse complement strand
TGATAATGGATGGATGGATGTATTGAATCCTTGTCTCTCTATATAGTCTATATGTGTGTATGTATGTATTGCACTGTATTGACTCCTCTAAAGGATTAAGCCATTTATGATAATGGATGGATGTTTTTGTATCATTCATTGAAAATGTACCCAATGCAAAATAACCTGTATATATACTTTTCAGAAGTAATTGAGAACAGCTCAGTAGGAACTAAATCCAGAGGACAGACAGGGGGTCCCGAGTCAGTAAACATACAAAAATAATTTAAAGACTATCCCATTGTTCATAAATACATACAGCATAATAATAAAAAAGCCTGAAAATAAACTCTATATTTTGTGGTGTTGTTTTATACAGGGGCAGCACAGTGGCATGGTGGTTAGCACTGCTGCCTCACAGCTCCAAGTCCTGGGTTTGATTCTGGTCACCGTGTTTGCGTGGGTTTTGTCTGAGTACTCTGCTTTTCTCCCACAGTCCAAAGACATGCTGTCCAGGTTGATTGGAACCACAATTGCCCTCTGTGTGAGAGTGTGTGTGAGGCCCTGTGATGGACTGCCTTGCGTTAACCTGTACTTCGCTACACTGCTGCCCTGTAATGAGGATTATTAATGTGTGTGTGATTTTCTCAACAGTGGGACTAAACTGGGGGGAGATTGAGGAAAAAGAGAGGACATGGAAAAGAGACTGAGAGAGATGGAGCAGGAATGGTTGAGGGGAGAGATGCGGGACAAAATGAGGGAGATAAAGAAAAAACTGAGGAGAGATTTAGAGAAGAAACATAAGAGAGAGGTAGAGGAACTCAATAAAGAGATGGAGAAGAAATGGAATGAGATGGAGGAACTGAAGAAAGAGATGGAGGAAAAACAGAAAGAGATGGAGAAAAAACAGAAAGAGATGGAGAAAAAACAGAAAGAGATGGAGAAAAAACAGAAAGAGATGGAGGAAAAACAGAAAGAGATGGAGAAGAAACTGAGAGACATGAAGGAGATACTGAGAGAGGTGGAGGAGTATCAGAAGAGAGATGAGGAGGAACAGAGGAGGTCTGTAATGGTGCTACAGTGACATGCTATAGTGAAAAGCATATTTTGCATTTGACCATAATTCCCTAAAAAACATTTTGTTCTTTGATCTTCATATTTGACTGACTGATTTAGGTCCTAAATAATATATATATATATATATATATATATATATATATATATATAGATATATATATATATTATATATATATATATATATATATATATATATAATATATTGTATATATATATATATATATATAT
>NW_024475484.1:0-20564 GCF_017654505.1 Polyodon spathula | reverse complement strand
ATATTATTATATAATATATATATCTATATAGATATATATATATTATATATATGTAGTTATGTATTCTATATATATAAGACTATATATATATATGTAGTTATGTATATATATATATATATATATATATATATATATATATATATATATTATATATATATATATATTATATGTAGTATGTATAGTTACAAAATAATAGCTACAGATGTGTTTACTTGATCTTCAGTCCAGTAGTCTGTATTGGGAAATTCCTTGATCACCAATCAGTGAAAGTGAGATTGCAGCTGTTGTTTGGTGAGTATGTGCAAGGTGCAGGGTCTTATAACAATCCATCACCCCAGCATTTCATCACAGACGCTCATACCAGTACATTTCTCTCACCAGAGTGGTCAATTCATCACCGAGGGTACCCATTCAGATACTTCCATGAATACATATGTACACATCATATATATATATATACATATATACAGCTGTTTAAAACGCTCAGGTGAAAACAACCGGTGTGGCGCTTGTAGGTAGTTTGAAATTTCGGCACTTCTAGTGTTAAAACAAAGGTTTGAAAAGCAAACTTGTTATTCATTTATTTATTTTTGCTTGTTTGTTTGTTAGTTGGGTGGTCATGAACTAGTACAATTTTGTACATTATGGGCTTTATTTATGTAATTTGTAATGACTGTATCTGTCATTTATGACTTATTATAGCTCTATTTGTTTTTAGCACAGCTCTTATGATATATCGTGGCCTTAATCGGTGAGTTGTTGTCTGTGATGAGTTGTCGCTGGTGATGAAAAGTGTGTGATGTGGCACCAAGGTGGGTATCTGATACAGTAAAGTAACTTGATTCTAAACTGTCTTTGCAGGGAAGAGCCTGAAGAGATCCACAGAAGAATCAAGTGCCTGAAGGGGTTTGTCCAGATGTATCAAAATGAGAAGCCGCAGGTTACACATTTTCTCACAGAACTCAACAGGATTGCTGATGAACTGGATGAGGGTGACAGGAAGGCTACCATCGCTAAGACTATAGGGAGCTCTGTTTCTGTTGTCGGGGGGGTCATGGCCGTTGCAGGGCTAGCTCTGGCTCTTTTTACGTGGGGAGCCACCCTTGGACTGGTTCCTGCAGGGGCTGGGGTGACTGTAACTGGGGGAGTATTCAATGTTAGCGTAGAAATAGCAAAGGGTGTGAGAGCTAGAGATAAGAACAAGAGACTAGAGGAAACAGTGAATGACATTAACAGTAAAATGAAAGCACTTGGTGGAATGTGCTATACAAAACTTGCTAATTCATATAGAGGATATATTGGGTCTCTCTTAATTGGCATTTATAGGAAAACCCGTGCTGCTCTGGGCTTGTCTGATGATGTTGCTGCGATTGCAGTAGGCCTGGCTGTTGATGTCCCTCCTTCAGTGATCTCTGATGTAGGCAGAGCATTGAGAGATCCTTGTGCTGGAGTCTTTGCAGCTGTGGATGCCTTGAACATTGCTTTAAATATCAGAAAGCTTATTGAGTGCCATCCAACTGAAAAAGCACAAGAGATTCGCTACCTTGTGAAAAGTTTGAAAGAATCACAGCTAGCTGAGCTAGACAACATCAATTCAGACATAAATATGATTTTAAATAAATATTTGGGTCCACTGGCTGTGGAGGATGGTGCACTCAAAAAAAGATTCTACTGTCAGATGTGCAGGTACTTTATCAACAACAGTGCAAACAGAACTGTGGCATTGACTCCAGCTAAGGAACTTCATGGGAAGCACATGGTGCCTCCTATAGCCTGGAGATCGACGACTATGACTGGGAGTTCCCTGGGGCCGCACACAATTGTCCAAGCACCGACTGGGTGGGGAGGGTTTGAGTCGGCCCAGTAATCCTTGTCTTACTGCACGAGGGACTCCTGTGATGGCTGGGCACCTGCAAGTGGTCTGCGGAACTGTGCTTCTTCCAATGGCGCGATAGCTCTGGTTGCCTTCGCTGTCAGCTTGTGGGGTGAAAAAAGGAGGTCAGCTGACAGAACACACTTCGGAGGAAACGTGTGTCTTAGTCTCTCCTGAGTCCACATGGGAGTTGCAGCACTAAGAGAAGGTCTTAAAAACTATTGGATATTCCAAATTGGGAGAAAATGGGGGTAAAAAATAATTGGCGATTCCAAAAAAAAAAAAAAAAAATCCTAACAGGAATGAAATAGTAAATCTCGTTAGAATGCAGGGTCCTCCATGTCTTTTACATCCAGATCTGGGTAGAAGCTGAGGCTCTACAAGCAGACCTGGGCTGGACTTCCTGATCAGCTATGATATTTGTTAAACATTATTCATGAGCTGCTCCTCCTTCCAGCCAAATAGTGGAGAGGGGGGGGAGCCACAATAACATTACTCTGCCACGCATCAATGTGAACGATAGAATATATGTATGCAAATGATATATGTATAATATCAAGTCTATATGTGATAAAGTTAAAAGTGTACTGCAATCCATGTTATTCAAATTGAATACAATTCAATGATACTGCATTGCTTTATGTTAGTCTCTGTCTCTCAATTGGATAGTTGCAGCTGGGGGCAAAAGTAGCATTATACCACAGCTATAGGTAACCCTGGTCCTGGAGAGCCACAGTCCTGTAGGTCGTGGTTTTGTAGGTATCTCTTAATCATCAATGACTAAATAGCCAGAAAAATGGTCATCACACTCAGTGCTGTGACATCACGGTGGTCCTGTAACTGGGGGAGTATTCAATGTTAGCGTAGAAATAGCAAAGGGTGTGAGAGCTAGAGATAAGAACAAGAGACTAGAGGAAACAGTGAATGACATTAACAGTAAAATGAAAGCACTTGGTGGAATGTGCTATACAAAACTTGCTAATTCATATAGAGGATATATTGGGTCTCTCTTAATTGGCATTTATAGGAAAACCCGTGCTGCTCTGGGCTTGTCTGATGATGTTGCTGCGATTGCAGTAGGCCTGGCTGTTGATGTCCCTCCTTCAGTGATCTCTGATGTAGGCAGAGCATTGAGAGATCCTTGTGCTGGAGTCTTTGCAGCTGTGGATGCCTTGAACATTGCTTTAAATATCAGAAAGCTTATTGAGTGCCATCCAACTGAAAAAGCACAAGAGATTCGCTACCTTGTGAAAAGTTTGAAAGAATCACAGCTAGCTGAGCTAGACAACATCAATTCAGACATAAATATGATTTTAAATAAATATTTGGGTCCACTGGCTGTGGAGGATGGTGCACTCAAAAAAAGATTCTACTGTCAGATGTGCAGGTACTTTATCAACAACAGTGCAAACAGAACTGTGGCATTGACTCCAGCTAAGGAACTTCATGGGAAGCACATGGTGCCTCCTATAGCCTGGAGATCGACGACTATGACTGGGAGTTCCCTGGGGCCGCACACAATTGTCCAAGCACCGACTGGGTGGGGAGGGTTTGAGTCGGCCCAGTAATCCTTGTCTTACTGCACGAGGGACTCCTGTGATGGCTGGGCACCTGCAAGTGGTCTGCGGAACTGTGCTTCTTCCAATGGCGCGATAGCTCTGGTTGCCTTCGCTGTCAGCTTGTGGGGTGAAAAAAGGAGGTCAGCTGACAGAACACACTTCGGAGGAAACGTGTGTCTTAGTCTCTCCTGAGTCCACATGGGAGTTGCAGCACTAAGAGAAGGTCTTAAAAACTATTGGATATCCCAAATTGGGAGAAAATGGGGGTAAAAAAATAATTGGCGATTCCAAAAAAAAAAAAAAAAATCCTAACAGGAATGAAATAGTAAATCTCGTTAGAATGCAGGGTCCTCCATGTCTTTTACATCCAGATCTGGGTAGAAGCTGAGGCTCTACAAGCAGACCTGGGCTGGACTTCCTGATCAGCTATGATATTTGTTAAACATTATTCATGAGCTGCTCCTCCTTCCAGCCAAATAGTGGAGAGGGGGGGGAGCCACAATAACATTACTCTGCCACGCATCAATGTGAACGATAGAATATATGTATGCAAATGATATATGTATAATATCAAGTCTATATGTGATAAAGTTAAAAGTGTACTGCAATCCATGTTATTCAAATTGAATACAATTCAATGATACTGCATTGCTTTATGTTAGTCTCTGTCTCTCAATTGGATAGTTGCAGCTGGGGGCAAAAGTAGCATTATACCACAGCTATAGGTAACCCTGGTCCTGGAGAGCCACAGTCCTGTAGGTCGTGGTTTTGTAGGTATCTCTTAATCATCAATGACTAAATAGCCAGAAAAATGGTCATCACACTCAGTGCTGTGACATCACGGTGGTCCTGTAACTGGGGGAGTATTCAATGTTGGCGTAGAAATAGCAAAGGGTGTGAGAGCTAGAGATAAGAACAAGAGACTAGAGGAAACAGTGAATGACATTAACAGTAAAATGAAAGCACTTGGTGGAATGTGCTATACAAAACTTGCTAATTCATATAGAGGATATATTGGGTCTCTCTTAATTGGCATTTATAGGAAAACCCGTGCTGCTCTGGGCTTGTCTGATGATGTTGCTGCGATTGCAGTAGGCCTGGCTGTTGATGTCCCTCCTTCAGTGATCTCTGATGTAGGCAGAGCATTGAGAGATCCTTGTGCTGGAGTCTTTGCAGCTGTGGATGCCTTGAACATTGCTTTAAATATCAGAAAGCTTATTGAGTGCCATCCAACTGAAAAAGCACAAGAGATTCGCTACCTTGTGAAAAGTTTGAAAGAATCACAGCTAGCTGAGCTAGACAACATCAATTCAGACATAAATATGATTTTAAATAAATATTTGGGTCCACTGGCTGTGGAGGATGGTGCACTCAAAAAAAGATTCTACTGTCAGATGTGCAGGTACTTTATCAACAACAGTGCAAACAGAACTGTGGCATTGACTCCAGCTAAGGAACTTCATGGGAAGCACATGGTGCCTCCTATAGCCTGGAGATCGACGACTATGACTGGGAGTTCCCTGGGGCCGCACACAATTGTCCAAGCACCGACTGGGTGGGGAGGGTTTGAGTCGGCCCAGTAATCCTTGTCTTACTGCACGAGGGACTCCTGTGATGGCTGGGCACCTGCAAGTGGTCTGCGGAACTGTGCTTCTTCCAATGGCGCGATAGCTCTGGTTGCCTTCGCTGTCAGCTTGTGGGGTGAAAAAAGGAGGTCAGCTGACAGAACACACTTCGGAGGAAACGTGTGTCTTAGTCTCTCCTGAGTCCACATGGGAGTTGCAGCACTAAGAGAAGGTCTTAAAAACTATTGGATATTCCAAATTGGGAGAAAATGGGGGTAAAAAATAATTGGCGATTCCAAAAAAAAAAAAAAAATCCTAACAGGAATGAAATAGTAAATCTCGTTAGAATGCAGGGTCCTCCATGTCTTTTACATCCAGATCTGGGTAGAAGCTGAGGCTCTACAAGCAGACCTGGGCTGGACTTCCTGATCAGCTATGATATTTGTTAAACATTATTCATGAGCTGCTCCTCCTTCCAGCCAAATAGTGGAGAGGGGGGGGGGGCCACAATAACATTACTCTGCCACGCATCAATGTGAACGATAGAATATATGTATGCAAATGATATATGTATAATATCAAGTCTATATGTGATAAAGTTAAAAGTGTACTGCAATCCATGTTATTCAAATTGAATACAATTCAATGATACTGCATTGCTTTATGTTAGTCTCTGTCTCTCAATTGGATAGTTGCAGCTGGGGGCAAAAGTAGCATTATACCACAGCTATAGGTAACCCTGGTCCTGGAGAGCCACAGTCCTGTAGGTCGTGGTTTTGTAGGTATCTCTTAATCATCAATGACTAAATAGCCAGAAAAATGGTCATCACACTCAGTGCTGTGACATCACGGTGGTCCTGTAACTGGGGGAGTATTCAATGTTGGCGTAGAAATAGCAAAGGGTGTGAGAGCTAGAGATAAGAACAAGAGACTAGAGGAAACAGTGAATGACATTAACAGTAAAATGAAAGCACTTGGTGGAATGTGCTATACAAAACTTGCTAATTCATATAGAGGATATATTGGGTCTCTCTTAATTGGCATTTATAGGAAAACCCGTGCTGCTCTGGGCTTGTCTGATGATGTTGCTGCGATTGCAGTAGGCCTGGCTGTTGATGTCCCTCCTTCAGTGATCTCTGATGTAGGCAGAGCATTGAGAGATCCTTGTGCTGGAGTCTTTGCAGCTGTGGATGCCTTGAACATTGCTTTAAATATCAGAAAGCTTATTGAGTGCCATCCAACTGAAAAAGCACAAGAGATTCGCTACCTTGTGAAAAGTTTGAAAGAATCACAGCTAGCTGAGCTAGACAACATCAATTCAGACATAAATATGATTTTAAATAAATATTTGGGTCCACTGGCTGTGGAGGATGGTGCACTCAAAAAAAGATTCTACTGTCAGATGTGCAGGTACTTTATCAACAACAGTGCAAACAGAACTGTGGCATTGACTCCAGCTAAGGAACTTCATGGGAAGCACATGGTGCCTCCTATAGCCTGGAGATCGACGACTATGACTGGGAGTTCCCTGGGGCCGCACACAATTGTCCAAGCACCGACTGGGTGGGGAGGGTTTGAGTCGGCCCAGTAATCCTTGTCTTACTGCACGAGGGACTCCTGTGATGGCTGGGCACCTGCAAGTGGTCTGCGGAACTGTGCTTCTTCCAATGGCGCGATAGCTCTGGTTGCCTTCGCTGTCAGCTTGTGGGGTGAAAAAAGGAGGTCAGCTGACAGAACACACTTCGGAGGAAACGTGTGTCTTAGTCTCTCCTGAGTCCACATGGGAGTTGCAGCACTAAGAGAAGGTCTTAAAAACTATTGGATATTCCAAATTGGGAGAAAATGGGGGTAAAAAATAATTGGCGATTCCAAAAAAAAAAAAAAAATCCTAACAGGAATGAAATAGTAAATCTCGTTAGAATGCAGGGTCCTCCATGTCTTTTACATCCAGATCTGGGTAGAAGCTGAGGCTCTACAAGCAGACCTGGGCTGGACTTCCTGATCAGCTATGATATTTGTTAAACATTATTCATGAGCTGCTCCTCCTTCCAGCCAAATAGTGGAGAGGGGGGGGGGGCCACAATAACATTACTCTGCCACGCATCAATGTGAACGATAGAATATATGTATGCAAATGATATATGTATAATATCAAGTCTATATGTGATAAAGTTAAAAGTGTACTGCAATCCATGTTATTCAAATTGAATACAATTCAATGATACTGCATTGCTTTATGCTAGTCTCTGTCTCTCAATTGGATAGTTGCAGCTGGGGGCAAAAGTAGCATTATACCACAGCTATAGGTAACCCTGGTCCTGGAGAGCCACAGTCCTGTAGGTCGTGGTTTTGTAGGTATCTCTTAATCATCAATGACTAAATAGCCAGAAAAATGGTCATCACACTCAGTGCTGTGACATCACGGTGGTCCTGTAACTGGGGGAGTATTCAATGTTAGCGTAGAAATAGCAAAGGGTGTGAGAGCTAGAGATAAGAACAAGAGACTAGAGGAAACAGTGAATGACATTAACAGTAAAATGAAAGCACTTGGTGGAATGTGCTATACAAAACTTGCTAATTCATATAGAGGATATATTGGGTCTCTCTTAATTGGCATTTATAGGAAAACCCGTGCTGCTCTGGGCTTGTCTGATGATGTTGCTGCGATTGCAGTAGGCCTGGCTGTTGATGTCCCTCCTTCAGTGATCTCTGATGTAGGCAGAGCATTGAGAGATCCTTGTGCTGGAGTCTTTGCAGCTGTGGATGCCTTGAACATTGCTTTAAATATCAGAAAGCTTATTGAGTGCCATCCAACTGAAAAAGCACAAGAGATTCGCTACCTTGTGAAAAGTTTGAAAGAATCACAGCTAGCTGAGCTAGACAACATCAATTCAGACATAAATATGATTTTAAATAAATATTTGGGTCCACTGGCTGTGGAGGATGGTGCACTCAAAAAAAGATTCTACTGTCAGATGTGCAGGTACTTTATCAACAACAGTGCAAACAGAACTGTGGCATTGACTCCAGCTAAGGAACTTCATGGGAAGCACATGGTGCCTCCTATAGCCTGGAGATCGACGACTATGACTGGGAGTTCCCTGGGGCCGCACACAATTGTCCAAGCACCGACTGGGTGGGGAGGGTTTGAGTCGGCCCAGTAATCCTTGTCTTACTGCACGAGGGACTCCTGTGATGGCTGGGCACCTGCAAGTGGTCTGCGGAACTGTGCTTCTTCCAATGGCGCGATAGCTCTGGTTGCCTTCGCTGTCAGCTTGTGGGGTGAAAAAAGGAGGTCAGCTGACAGAACACACTTCGGAGGAAACGTGTGTCTTAGTCTCTCCTGAGTCCACATGGGAGTTGCAGCACTAAGAGAAGGTCTTAAAAACTATTGGATATTCCAAATTGGGAGAAAATGGGGGTAAAAAATAATTGGCGATTCCAAAAAAAAAAAAAAAATCCTAACAGGAATGAAATAGTAAATCTCGTTAGAATGCAGGGTCCTCCATGTCTTTTACATCCAGATCTGGGTAGAAGCTGAGGCTCTACAAGCAGACCTGGGCTGGACTTCCTGATCAGCTATGATATTTGTTAAACATTATTCATGAGCTGCTCCTCCTTCCAGCCAAATAGTGGAGAGGGGGGGGGAGCCACAATAACATTACTCTGCCACGCATCAATGTGAACGATAGAATATATGTATGCAAATGATATATGTATAATATCAAGTCTATATGTGATAAAGTTAAAAGTGTACTGCAATCCATGTTATTCAAATTGAATACAATTCAATGATACTGCATTGCTTTATGTTAGTCTCTGTCTCTCAATTGGATAGTTGCAGCTGGGGGCAAAAGTAGCATTATACCACAGCTATAGGTAACCCTGGTCCTGGAGAGCCACAGTCCTGTAGGTCGTGGTTTTGTAGGTATCTCTTAATCATCAATGACTAAATAGCCAGAAAAATGGTCATCACACTCAGTGCTGTGACATCACGGTGGTCCTGTAACTGGGGGAGTATTCAATGTTGGCGTAGAAATAGCAAAGGGTGTGAGAGCTAGAGATAAGAACAAGAGACTAGAGGAAACAGTGAATGACATTAACAGTAAAATGAAAGCACTTGGTGGAATGTGCTATACAAAACTTGCTAATTCATATAGAGGATATATTGGGTCTCTCTTAATTGGCATTTATAGGAAAACCCGTGCTGCTCTGGGCTTGTCTGATGATGTTGCTGCGATTGCAGTAGGCCTGGCTGTTGATGTCCCTCCTTCAGTGATCTCTGATGTAGGCAGAGCATTGAGAGATCCTTGTGCTGGAGTCTTTGCAGCTGTGGATGCCTTGAACATTGCTTTAAATATCAGAAAGCTTATTGAGTGCCATCCAACTGAAAAAGCACAAGAGATTCGCTACCTTGTGAAAAGTTTGAAAGAATCACAGCTAGCTGAGCTAGACAACATCAATTCAGACATAAATATGATTTTAAATAAATATTTGGGTCCACTGGCTGTGGAGGATGGTGCACTCAAAAAAAGATTCTACTGTCAGATGTGCAGGTACTTTATCAACAACAGTGCAAACAGAACTGTGGCATTGACTCCAGCTAAGGAACTTCATGGGAAGCACATGGTGCCTCCTATAGCCTGGAGATCGACGACTATGACTGGGAGTTCCCTGGGGCCGCACACAATTGTCCAAGCACCGACTGGGTGGGGAGGGTTTGAGTCGGCCCAGTAATCCTTGTCTTACTGCACGAGGGACTCCTGTGATGGCTGGGCACCTGCAAGTGGTCTGCGGAACTGTGCTTCTTCCAATGGCGCGATAGCTCTGGTTGCCTTCGCTGTCAGCTTGTGGGGTGAAAAAAGGAGGTCAGCTGACAGAACACACTTCGGAGGAAACGTGTGTCTTAGTCTCTCCTGAGTCCACATGGGAGTTGCAGCACTAAGAGAAGGTCTTAAAAACTATTGGATATTCCAAATTGGGAGAAAATGGGGGTAAAAAATAATTGGCGATTCCAAAAAAAAAAAAAAAATCCTAACAGGAATGAAATAGTAAATCTCGTTAGAATGCAGGGTCCTCCATGTCTTTTACATCCAGATCTGGGTAGAAGCTGAGGCTCTACAAGCAGACCTGGGCTGGACTTCCTGATCAGCTATGATATTTGTTAAACATTATTCATGAGCTGCTCCTCCTTCCAGCCAAATAGTGGAGAGGGGGGGGAGCCACAATAACATTACTCTGCCACGCATCAATGTGAACGATAGAATATATGTATGCAAATGATATATGTATAATATCAAGTCTATATGTGATAAAGTTAAAAGTGTACTGCAATCCATGTTATTCAAATTGAATACAATTCAATGATACTGCATTGCTTTATGTTAGTCTCTGTCTCTCAATTGGATAGTTGCAGCTGGGGGCAAAAGTAGCATTATACCACAGCTATAGGTAACCCTGGTCCTGGAGAGCCACAGTCCTGTAGGTCGTGGTTTTGTAGGTATCTCTTAATCATCAATGACTAAATAGCCAGAAAAATGGTCATCACACTCAGTGCTGTGACATCACGGTGGTCCTGTAACTGGGGGAGTATTCAATGTTGGCGTAGAAATAGCAAAGGGTGTGAGAGCTAGAGATAAGAACAAGAGACTAGAGGAAACAGTGAATGACATTAACAGTAAAATGAAAGCACTTGGTGGAATGTGCTATACAAAACTTGCTAATTCATATAGAGGATATATTGGGTCTCTCTTAATTGGCATTTATAGGAAAACCCGTGCTGCTCTGGGCTTGTCTGATGATGTTGCTGCGATTGCAGTAGGCCTGGCTGTTGATGTCCCTCCTTCAGTGATCTCTGATGTAGGCAGAGCATTGAGAGATCCTTGTGCTGGAGTCTTTGCAGCTGTGGATGCCTTGAACATTGCTTTAAATATCAGAAAGCTTATTGAGTGCCATCCAACTGAAAAAGCACAAGAGATTCGCTACCTTGTGAAAAGTTTGAAAGAATCACAGCTAGCTGAGCTAGACAACATCAATTCAGACATAAATATGATTTTAAATAAATATTTGGGTCCACTGGCTGTGGAGGATGGTGCACTCAAAAAAAGATTCTACTGTCAGATGTGCAGGTACTTTATCAACAACAGTGCAAACAGAACTGTGGCATTGACTCCAGCTAAGGAACTTCATGGGAAGCACATGGTGCCTCCTATAGCCTGGAGATCGACGACTATGACTGGGAGTTCCCTGGGGCCGCACACAATTGTCCAAGCACCGACTGGGTGGGGAGGGTTTGAGTCGGCCCAGTAATCCTTGTCTTACTGCACGAGGGACTCCTGTGATGGCTGGGCACCTGCAAGTGGTCTGCGGAACTGTGCTTCTTCCAATGGCGCGATAGCTCTGGTTGCCTTCGCTGTCAGCTTGTGGGGTGAAAAAAGGAGGTCAGCTGACAGAACACACTTCGGAGGAAACGTGTGTCTTAGTCTCTCCTGAGTCCACATGGGAGTTGCAGCACTAAGAGAAGGTCTTAAAAACTATTGGATATTCCAAATTGGGAGAAAATGGGGGTAAAAAATAATTGGCGATTCCAAAAAAAAAAAAAAAATCCTAACAGGAATGAAATAGTAAATCTCGTTAGAATGCAGGGTCCTCCATGTCTTTTACATCCAGATCTGGGTAGAAGCTGAGGCTCTACAAGCAGACCTGGGCTGGACTTCCTGATCAGCTATGATATTTGTTAAACATTATTCATGAGCTGCTCCTCCTTCCAGCCAAATAGTGGAGAGGGGGGGGGAGCCACAATAACATTACTCTGCCACGCATCAATGTGAACGATAGAATATATGTATGCAAATGATATATGTATAATATCAAGTCTATATGTGATAAAGTTAAAAGTGTACTGCAATCCATGTTATTCAAATTGAATACAATTCAATGATACTGCATTGCTTTATGCTAGTCTCTGTCTCTCAATTGGATAGTTGCAGCTGGGGGCAAAAGTAGCATTATACCACAGCTATAGGTAACCCTGGTCCTGGAGAGCCACAGTCCTGTAGGTCGTGGTTTTGTAGGTATCTCTTAATCATCAATGACTAAATAGCCAGAAAAATGGTCATCACACTCAGTGCTGTGACATCACGGTGGTCCTGTAACTGGGGGAGTATTCAATGTTAGCGTAGAAATAGCAAAGGGTGTGAGAGCTAGAGATAAGAACAAGAGACTAGAGGAAACAGTGAATGACATTAACAGTAAAATGAAAGCACTTGGTGGAATGTGCTATACAAAACTTGCTAATTCATATAGAGGATATATTGGGTCTCTCTTAATTGGCATTTATAGGAAAACCCGTGCTGCTCTGGGCTTGTCTGATGATGTTGCTGCGATTGCAGTAGGCCTGGCTGTTGATGTCCCTCCTTCAGTGATCTCTGATGTAGGCAGAGCATTGAGAGATCCTTGTGCTGGAGTCTTTGCAGCTGTGGATGCCTTGAACATTGCTTTAAATATCAGAAAGCTTATTGAGTGCCATCCAACTGAAAAAGCACAAGAGATTCGCTACCTTGTGAAAAGTTTGAAAGAATCACAGCTAGCTGAGCTAGACAACATCAATTCAGACATAAATATGATTTTAAATAAATATTTGGGTCCACTGGCTGTGGAGGATGGTGCACTCAAAAAAAGATTCTACTGTCAGATGTGCAGGTACTTTATCAACAACAGTGCAAACAGAACTGTGGCATTGACTCCAGCTAAGGAACTTCATGGGAAGCACATGGTGCCTCCTATAGCCTGGAGATCGACGACTATGACTGGGAGTTCCCTGGGGCCGCACACAATTGTCCAAGCACCGACTGGGTGGGGAGGGTTTGAGTCGGCCCAGTAATCCTTGTCTTACTGCACGAGGGACTCCTGTGATGGCTGGGCACCTGCAAGTGGTCTGCGGAACTGTGCTTCTTCCAATGGCGCGATAGCTCTGGTTGCCTTCGCTGTCAGCTTGTGGGGTGAAAAAAGGAGGTCAGCTGACAGAACACACTTCGGAGGAAACGTGTGTCTTAGTCTCTCCTGAGTCCACATGGGAGTTGCAGCACTAAGAGAAGGTCTTAAAAACTATTGGATATTCCAAATTGGGAGAAAATGGGGGTAAAAAATAATTGGCGATTCCAAAAAAAAAAAAAAAATCCTAACAGGAATGAAATAGTAAATCTCGTTAGAATGCAGGGTCCTCCATGTCTTTTACATCCAGATCTGGGTAGAAGCTGAGGCTCTACAAGCAGACCTGGGCTGGACTTCCTGATCAGCTATGATATTTGTTAAACATTATTCATGAGCTGCTCCTCCTTCCAGCCAAATAGTGGAGAGGGGGGGGGGCCACAATAACATTACTCTGCCACGCATCAATGTGAACGATAGAATATATGTATGCAAATGATATATGTATAATATCAAGTCTATATGTGATAAAGTTAAAAGTGTACTGCAATCCATGTTATTCAAATTGAATACAATTCAATGATACTGCATTGCTTTATGTTAGTCTCTGTCTCTCAATTGGATAGTTGCAGCTGGGGGCAAAAGTAGCATTATACCACAGCTATAGGTAACCCTGGTCCTGGAGAGCCACAGTCCTGTAGGTCGTGGTTTTGTAGGTATCTCTTAATCATCAATGACTAAATAGCCAGAAAAATGGTCATCACACTCAGTGCTGTGACATCACGGTGGTCCTGTAACTGGGGGAGTATTCAATGTTGGCGTAGAAATAGCAAAGGGTGTGAGAGCTAGAGATAAGAACAAGAGACTAGAGGAAACAGTGAATGACATTAACAGTAAAATGAAAGCACTTGGTGGAATGTGCTATACAAAACTTGCTAATTCATATAGAGGATATATTGGGTCTCTCTTAATTGGCATTTATAGGAAAACCCGTGCTGCTCTGGGCTTGTCTGATGATGTTGCTGCGATTGCAGTAGGCCTGGCTGTTGATGTCCCTCCTTCAGTGATCTCTGATGTAGGCAGAGCATTGAGAGATCCTTGTGCTGGAGTCTTTGCAGCTGTGGATGCCTTGAACATTGCTTTAAATATCAGAAAGCTTATTGAGTGCCATCCAACTGAAAAAGCACAAGAGATTCGCTACCTTGTGAAAAGTTTGAAAGAATCACAGCTAGCTGAGCTAGACAACATCAATTCAGACATAAATATGATTTTAAATAAATATTTGGGTCCACTGGCTGTGGAGGATGGTGCACTCAAAAAAAGATTCTACTGTCAGATGTGCAGGTACTTTATCAACAACAGTGCAAACAGAACTGTGGCATTGACTCCAGCTAAGGAACTTCATGGGAAGCACATGGTGCCTCCTATAGCCTGGAGATCGACGACTATGACTGGGAGTTCCCTGGGGCCGCACACAATTGTCCAAGCACCGACTGGGTGGGGAGGGTTTGAGTCGGCCCAGTAATCCTTGTCTTACTGCACGAGGGACTCCTGTGATGGCTGGGCACCTGCAAGTGGTCTGCGGAACTGTGCTTCTTCCAATGGCGCGATAGCTCTGGTTGCCTTCGCTGTCAGCTTGTGGGGTGAAAAAAGGAGGTCAGCTGACAGAACACACTTCGGAGGAAACGTGTGTCTTAGTCTCTCCTGAGTCCACATGGGAGTTGCAGCACTAAGAGAAGGTCTTAAAAACTATTGGATATTCCAAATTGGGAGAAAATGGGGGTAAAAAATAATTGGCGATTCCAAAAAAAAAAAAAAAAATCCTAAAAGGAATGAAATAGTAAATCTCGTTAGAATGCAGGGTCCTCCATGTCTTTTACATCCAGATCTGGGTAGAAGCTGAGGCTCTACAAGCAGACCTGGGCTGGACTTCCTGATCAGCTATGATATTTGTTAAACATTATTCATGAGCTGCTCCTCCTTCCAGCCAAATAGTGGAGAGGGGGGGGGAGCCACAATAACATTACTCTGCCACGCATCAATGTGAACGATAGAATATATGTATGCAAATGATATATGTATAATATCAAGTCTATATGTGATAAAGTTAAAAGTGTACTGCAATCCATGTTATTCAAATTGAATACAATTCAATGATACTGCATTGCTTTATGCTAGTCTCTGTCTCTCAATTGGATAGTTGCAGCTGGGGGCAAAAGTAGCATTATACCACAGCTATAGGTAACCCTGGTCCTGGAGAGCCACAGTCCTGTAGGTCGTGGTTTTGTAGGTATCTCTTAATCATCAATGACTAAATAGCCAGAAAAATGGTCATCACACTCAGTGCTGTGACATCACGGTGGTCCTGTAACTGGGGGAGTATTCAATGTTGGCGTAGAAATAGCAAAGGGTGTGAGAGCTAGAGATAAGAACAAGAGACTAGAGGAAACAGTGAATGACATTAACAGTAAAATGAAAGCACTTGGTGGAATGTGCTATACAAAACTTGCTAATTCATATAGAGGATATATTGGGTCTCTCTTAATTGGCATTTATAGGAAAACCCGTGCTGCTCTGGGCTTGTCTGATGATGTTGCTGCGATTGCAGTAGGCCTGGCTGTTGATGTCCCTCCTTCAGTGATCTCTGATGTAGGCAGAGCATTGAGAGATCCTTGTGCTGGAGTCTTTGCAGCTGTGGATGCCTTGAACATTGCTTTAAATATCAGAAAGCTTATTGAGTGCCATCCAACTGAAAAAGCACAAGAGATTCGCTACCTTGTGAAAAGTTTGAAAGAATCACAGCTAGCTGAGCTAGACAACATCAATTCAGACATAAATATGATTTTAAATAAATATTTGGGTCCACTGGCTGTGGAGGATGGTGCACTCAAAAAAAGATTCTACTGTCAGATGTGCAGGTACTTTATCAACAACAGTGCAAACAGAACTGTGGCATTGACTCCAGCTAAGGAACTTCATGGGAAGCACATGGTGCCTCCTATAGCCTGGAGATCGACGACTATGACTGGGAGTTCCCTGGGGCCGCACACAATTGTCCAAGCACCGACTGGGTGGGGAGGGTTTGAGTCGGCCCAGTAATCCTTGTCTTACTGCACGAGGGACTCCTGTGATGGCTGGGCACCTGCAAGTGGTCTGCGGAACTGTGCTTCTTCCAATGGCGCGATAGCTCTGGTTGCCTTCGCTGTCAGCTTGTGGGGTGAAAAAAGGAGGTCAGCTGACAGAACACACTTCGGAGGAAACGTGTGTCTTAGTCTCTCCTGAGTCCACATGGGAGTTGCAGCACTAAGAGAAGGTCTTAAAAACTATTGGATATTCCAAATTGGGAGAAAATGGGGGTAAAAAATAATTGGCGATTCCAAAAAAAAAAAAAAAAAAAAATCCTAACAGGAATGAAATAGTAAATCTCGTTAGAATGCAGGGTCCTCCATGTCTTTTACATCCAGATCTGGGTAGAAGCTGAGGCTCTACAAGCAGACCTGGGCTGGACTTCCTGATCAGCTATGATATTTGTTAAACATTATTCATGAGCTGCTCCTCCTTCCAGCCAAATAGTGGAGAGGGGGGGGAGCCACAATAACATTACTCTGCCACGCATCAATGTGAACGATAGAATATATGTATGCAAATGATATATGTATAATATCAAGTCTATATGTGATAAAGTTAAAAGTGTACTGCAATCCATGTTATTCAAATTGAATACAATTCAATGATACTGCATTGCTTTATGTTAGTCTCTGTCTCTCAATTGGATAGTTGCAGCTGGGGGCAAAAGTAGCATTATACCACAGCTATAGGTAACCCTGGTCCTGGAGAGCCACAGTCCTGTAGGTCGTGGTTTTGTAGGTATCTCTTAATCATCAATGACTAAATAGCCAGAAAAATGGTCATCACACTCAGTGCTGTGACATCACGGTGGTCCTGTAACTGGGGGAGTATTCAATGTTGGCGTAGAAATAGCAAAGGGTGTGAGAGCTAGAGATAAGAACAAGAGACTAGAGGAAACAGTGAATGACATTAACAGTAAAATGAAAGCACTTGGTGGAATGTGCTATACAAAACTTGCTAATTCATATAGAGGATATATTGGGTCTCTCTTAATTGGCATTTATAGGAAAACCCGTGCTGCTCTGGGCTTGTCTGATGATGTTGCTGCGATTGCAGTAGGCCTGGCTGTTGATGTCCCTCCTTCAGTGATCTCTGATGTAGGCAGAGCATTGAGAGATCCTTGTGCTGGAGTCTTTGCAGCTGTGGATGCCTTGAACATTGCTTTAAATATCAGAAAGCTTATTGAGTGCCATCCAACTGAAAAAGCACAAGAGATTCGCTACCTTGTGAAAAGTTTGAAAGAATCACAGCTAGCTGAGCTAGACAACATCAATTCAGACATAAATATGATTTTAAATAAATATTTGGGTCCACTGGCTGTGGAGGATGGTGCACTCAAAAAAAGATTCTACTGTCAGATGTGCAGGTACTTTATCAACAACAGTGCAAACAGAACTGTGGCATTGACTCCAGCTAAGGAACTTCATGGGAAGCACATGGTGCCTCCTATAGCCTGGAGATCGACGACTATGACTGGGAGTTCCCTGGGGCCGCACACAATTGTCCAAGCACCGACTGGGTGGGGAGGGTTTGAGTCGGCCCAGTAATCCTTGTCTTACTGCACGAGGGACTCCTGTGATGGCTGGGCACCTGCAAGTGGTCTGCGGAACTGTGCTTCTTCCAATGGCGCGATAGCTCTGGTTGCCTTCGCTGTCAGCTTGTGGGGTGAAAAAAGGAGGTCAGCTGACAGAACACACTTCGGAGGAAACGTGTGTCTTAGTCTCTCCTGAGTCCACATGGGAGTTGCAGCACTAAGAGAAGGTCTTAAAAACTATTGGATATTCCAAATTGGGAGAAAATGGGGGTAAAAAAAAATTGGCGATTCCAAAAAAAAAAAAAAAAAAAAAATCCTAAAAGGAATGAAATAGTAAATCTCGTTAGAATGCAGGGTCCTCCATGTCTTTTACATCCAGATCTGGGTAGAAGCTGAGGCTCTACAAGCAGACCTGGGCTGGACTTCCTGATCAGCTATGATATTTGTTAAACATTATTCATGAGCTGCTCCTCCTTCCAGCCAAATAGTGGAGAGGGGGGGGGAGCCACAATAACATTACTCTGCCACGCATCAATGTGAACGATAGAATATATGTATGCAAATGATATATGTATAATATCAAGTCTATATGTGATAAAGTTAAAAGTGTACTGCAATCCATGTTATTCAAATTGAATACAATTCAATGATACTGCATTGCTTTATGCTAGTCTCTGTCTCTCAATTGGATAGTTGCAGCTGGGGGCAAAAGTAGCATTATACCACAGCTATAGGTAACCCTGGTCCTGGAGAGCCACAGTCCTGTAGGTCGTGGTTTTGTAGGTATCTCTTAATCATCAATGACTAAATAGCCAGAAAAATGGTCATCACGCTCAGTGCTGTGACATCACGGTGGTCCTGTAACTGGGGGAGTATTCAATGTTGGCGTAGAAATAGCAAAGGGTGTGAGAGCTAGAGATAAGAACAAGAGACTAGAGGAAACAGTGAATGACATTAACAGTAAAATGAAAGCACTTGGTGGAATGTGCTATACAAAACTTGCTAATTCATATAGAGGATATATTGGGTCTCTCTTAATTGGCATTTATAGGAAAACCCGTGCTGCTCTGGGCTTGTCTGATGATGTTGCTGCGATTGCAGTAGGCCTGGCTGTTGATGTCCCTCCTTCAGTGATCTCTGATGTAGGCAGAGCATTGAGAGATCCTTGTGCTGGAGTCTTTGCAGCTGTGGATGCCTTGAACATTGCTTTAAATATCAGAAAGCTTATTGAGTGCCATCCAACTGAAAAAGCACAAGAGATTCGCTACCTTGTGAAAAGTTTGAAAGAATCACAGCTAGCTGAGCTAGACAACATCAATTCAGACATAAATATGATTTTAAATAAATATTTGGGTCCACTGGCTGTGGAGGATGGTGCACTCAAAAAAAGATTCTACTGTCAGATGTGCAGGTACTTTATCAACAACAGTGCAAACAGAACTGTGGCATTGACTCCAGCTAAGGAACTTCATGGGAAGCACATGGTGCCTCCTATAGCCTGGAGATCGACGACTATGACTGGGAGTTCCCTGGGGCCGCACACAATTGTCCAAGCACCGACTGGGTGGGGAGGGTTTGAGTCGGCCCAGTAATCCTTGTCTTACTGCACGAGGGACTCCTGTGATGGCTG
Source organism: Polyodon spathula (assembly GCF_017654505.1). NCBI lineage: Eukaryota > Metazoa > Chordata > Actinopteri > Acipenseriformes > Polyodontidae > Polyodon > Polyodon spathula. The sequence continues at coordinate 1,345 of NW_024475484.1, read as the reverse complement.
GGCACCTGCAAGTGGTCTGCGGAACTGTGCTTCTTCCAATGGCGCGATAGCTCTGGTTGCCTTCGCTGTCAGCTTGTGGGGTGAAAAAAGGAGGTCAGCTGACAGAACACACTTCGGAGGAAACGTGTGTCTTAGTCTCTCCTGAGTCCACATGGGAGTTGCAGCACTAAGAGAAGGTCTTAAAAACTATTGGATATTCCAAATTGGGAGAAAATGGGGGTAAAAAATAATTGGCGATTCCAAAAAAAAAAAAAAAAATCCTAACAGGAATGAAATAGTAAATCTCGTTAGAATGCAGGGTCCTCCATGTCTTTTACATCCAGATCTGGGTAGAAGCTGAGGCTCTACAAGCAGACCTGGGCTGGACTTCCTGATCAGCTATGATATTTGTTAAACATTATTCATGAGCTGCTCCTCCTTCCAGCCAAATAGTGGAGAGGGGGGGGAGCCACAATAACATTACTCTGCCACGCATCAATGTGAACGATAGAATATATGTATGCAAATGATATATGTATAATATCAAGTCTATATGTGATAAAGTTAAAAGTGTACTGCAATCCATGTTATTCAAATTGAATACAATTCAATGATACTGCATTGCTTTATGTTAGTCTCTGTCTCTCAATTGGATAGTTGCAGCTGGGGGCAAAAGTAGCATTATACCACAGCTATAGGTAACCCTGGTCCTGGAGAGCCACAGTCCTGCAGGTCGTGGTTTTGTAGGTATCTCTTAATCATCAATGACTAAATAGCCAGAAAAATGGTCATCACACTCAGTGCTGTGACATCACGGTGGTCCTGTAACTGGGGGAGTATTCAATGTTAGCGTAGAAATAGCAAAGGGTGTGAGAGCTAGAGATAAGAACAAGAGACTAGAGGAAACAGTGAATGACATTAACAGTAAAATGAAAGCACTTGGTGGAATGTGCTATACAAAACTTGCTAATTCATATAGAGGATATATTGGGTCTCTCTTAATTGGCATTTATAGGAAAACCCGTGCTGCTCTGGGCTTGTCTGATGATGTTGCTGCGATTGCAGTAGGCCTGGCTGTTGATGTCCCTCCTTCAGTGATCTCTGATGTAGGCAGAGCATTGAGAGATCCTTGTGCTGGAGTCTTTGCAGCTGTGGATGCCTTGAACATTGCTTTAAATATCAGAAAGCTTATTGAGTGCCATCCAACTGAAAAAGCACAAGAGATTCGCTACCTTGTGAAAAGTTTGAAAGAATCACAGCTAGCTGAGCTAGACAACATCAATTCAGACATAAATATGATTTTAAATAAATATTTGGGTCCACTGGCTGTGGAGGATGGTGCACTCAAAAAAAGATTCTACTGTCA
>NW_024475483.1:0-10891 GCF_017654505.1 Polyodon spathula | reverse complement strand
CTACGGCTGTAGCTTGGAGCTGTTTTGCGTGATATGTTGTAGTGCGTCTGCTGCTGTGTGGGCGTTGTTGTAGTGGTGTAGTGCTATTTTATTATGGCAAATATTATAATGGGGAAGCTGCTGTTGTAGTGGGGAAGCTTTTGTGGTAATGTAGTGGGTGATGCGTTGTATTGGGAGTTCTGTTGTAGTGGTTGTTGCTGTTGTAGTGAATTGTTGTTGGGAACGTCTTGTTGTTGAGGGTGTATTATTGTAGAGGTGGTGGAATTATACAGTTGTGTTGGGGTTGCTGTTGTAGTGGTGGGATGTACTGGGGCCGCTGCTGTTGTAGTTGAGGTGCTGTTTTGAGATCGTGGTGGTTGATCTGTTGTACCGTTGTAAGGGGTTTGCTGAAGAATTGGGGGGGTGCACTGCTGTTGGGAGCTCTCTTGTATTGAGTGTGTGTGTGTGTGCTGCTGTGGTGGATTGCTGGCGCATTGTTGTAGTGGGGTGCTGATGTTGTGTTTTAGTATTGGTGGTGATGTTGTACTAGTTCATAAGCTTTTATATTGGGTGTAATATTTACCTGTTGAAGTTGGCTGCTGTAGTGGCTGTGGTTATGTGCTGGTGTATTGGGAGATAGGTTGTTATAGTAATGTTGTGGGCGTGCTGTTGTTGACTTGTTGTTGAGTGTGTTGATAATTGCGGAATCTGGTAGTGGGTGATGTTTTTTGGTCGCAGTGTTGATGTGGGGGTTCTGTTGTTGTTGTGGTAATGCTGTAGTGGTATGAGCTGCTGTTGGAGTGAGGAATAAGTTGAAGTGGGTGATCTCCCCTTAGATACAAACATCCACCCCCAACGACAAAAACTTCCAACCGACTACCGAGAATGATAGCTGTGGTTATGTGCTAGTTATTGGTAGTGTTGTTGTAATGGGCGTGCTGTTGTTGACTTGTTCTAGTGTGGTGATAATTGTGGATGTCTGGTAGTGGGTGCTGTTGTTTGGTTGTGATGTTGTAGAGGTGCATCTGCTAATAGTTGGGTTAAAGTTGTACTGTTGTATGGGGGCAGCTACTGCTGTAGCTTGGAGCTGTTTTGCGTGATATGTTGTAGTGCTTCTGCTGCTGTTGTAGTTGCGGTGCTGTTTTGAGATCGTTGTGCTTTGGTATTGTTGCAACCGTTGTAATGGGGAAGTTGCTGAAGAATTGGGGAAGCTTATGCACTGCTGTAGTGGGAGATCTCTTGTATTGTGTGTGTGTGCTGCTGTGGTGGATGTTGCTGTTGCAAACTGTTGTTAGTGGGGTCGTCTTGTTGTTGAGGGTGTCTTCTTGTAGAGGTGGTGGAATTATACTGGTTGTATTGGGGTTGCTGTTGTAGTGGTGGGATGTACTGGGGCCGCTGCTGTTGTAGTGGCTATACTCATTTGGTGCTCGTAGTGGGTGTTCGGTTGTTATAGTAATGTTGTGGGCGTGCTGAAGGATTGTATGGTTGTTGACTGGGGTTGGGGACTCTCTTGCTGTTGTGTGTGGGGGATGTTCTTTTTTCGCAGCTGTTGTTGATTGTGGGCGCATTGTTGTAGTGGGGTGCTGATGTTGTGTTTTAGTATTGGTGGTGATGTTGTACTAGTTCATAAGCTTTTATATTGGGTGTAATATTTACCTGTTGAAGTTGGCTGCTGCTGCTGTGGTTATGTGCTGGTTATTGGTAGTGTTGTTGTAATGGGCGTGCTGTTGTTGACTTGTTCTAGTGTGTGATAATTGCGGAATCTGGTAGTGGGTGCTGTTGTTTGGTTGTAATGTTGTAGAGGTGCATCTGCTAATAGTTGGGTTAAAGTTGTACTGTTGTATGGGGGCAGCTACTGCTGTAGCTTGCAGCTGTTTTGGGTGATATGTTGTAGTGCGTCTGCTGCTGTGTGGGCGTTGTTGTAGTGGTGTAGTGCTATTTTATTATGGCAAATATTATAATGGGGAAGCTGCTGTTGTAGTGGGGAAGCTTTTTTGGTAATGTAGTGGGTGATGTGTTGTATTGAGAGTTCTGTTGTAGTGGGTGTTGCTGTTGTAGGGAATTGTTGTTGGGAACGTCTTGTTGTTGAGGGTGTATTCTTGTAAGGTGGTGGAATTATACAGTTGTATTGGGGTTGCTGTTGTAGTGGTGGGATGTACTGGGGCCGCTGCTGTTGTAGTTGCGGTGCTGTTTTGAGATCGTAGTGGTTGGTCTGTTGTACCGTTGTAAGGGGTTTGCTGAAGAATTGGGGGGGTGCACTGCTGTTGGGAGATCTCTTGTATTGAGTGTGTGTGCTGCTGTGGTGGATTGCTGGCGCACTGTTGTAGTGGGGTGCTGATGTTGTGTTTTAGTATTGGTGGTGATGTTGTACTAGTTCATATGCTTTTATATTGGGTGTAATATTGTACTGGGGCAACTGCTGTTGTAGTGGCGATACTCATTTGGTGCTGTAGTGGCTGATCGGTTGTTATAGTAATGTTGTGGGCGTGCTACTGTTGTATGGTTGTTGACGGGGTTGACTTTTGCTGTTGTAGTGGGGGATGTTCTTTTTTCGCAGTGTTGATGTTGGGGTTCTGTTGTTGTTGTGGTAATGCTGTAGTGGTACAGCTGCTGTTGTAGTGAGGAATAAGTTGAAGTGGGGTATCTATTTTTGTAGTGGGGGTGCTGTTGAAGTTGGCTGCTGCTGTGGTTATGTGCTGGTTATTGGCAGTGTTGTTGTAATGGGCGTGCTGTTGTTGACTTGTTCTAGTGTGTGATAATTGCGGAATCTGGTAGTGGGTGCTGTTGTTTGGTTGTAATGTTGTAGAGGTGCATCTGCTAATAGTTGGGTTAAAGTTGTACTGTTGTATGGGGGCAGCTACTGCTGTAGCTTGCAGCTGTTTTGGGTGATATGTTGTAGTGCGTCTGCTGCTGTGTGGGCGTTGTTGTAGTGGTGTAGTGCTATTTTATTATGGCAAATATTATAATGGGGAAGCTGCTGTTGTAGTGGGGAAGCTTTTTTGGTAATGTAGTGGGTGATGCGTTGTATTGGGAGTTCTGTTGTAGTGGGTGTTGCTGTTGTAGGGAATTGTTGTTGGGAACGTCTTGTTGTTGAGGGTGTATTCTTGTAGAGGTGGTGGAATTATACAGTTGTATTGGGGTTGCTGTTGTAGTGGTGGGATGTACTGGGGCCGCTGCTGTTGTAGTTGCGGTGCTGTTTTGAGATCGTAGTGGTTGGTCTGTTGTACCGTTGTAAGGGGTTTGCTGAAGAATTGGGGGGGTGCACTGCTGTTGGGAGATCTCTTGTATTGAGTGTGTGTGCTGCTGTGGTGGATTGCTGGCGCACTGTTGTAGTGGGGTGCTGATGTTGTGTTTTAGTATTGGTGGTGATGTTGTACTAGTTCATATGCTTTTATATTGGGTGTAATATTGTACTGGGGCAACTGCTGTTGTAGTGGCGATACTCATTTGGTGCTGTAGTGGCTGATCGGTTGTTATAGTAATGTTGTGGGCGTGCTACTGTTGTATGGTTGTTGACGGGGTTGACTTTTGCTGTTGTAGTGGGGGATGTTCTTTTTTCGCAGTGTTGATGTTGGGGTTCTGTTGTTGTTGTGGTGATGCTGTAGTGGTACAGCTGCTGTTGGAGTGAGGAATAAGTTGAAGTGGGGTATCTATTTTTGTAGTGGGGGGTGCTGTTGAAGTTTGCTGCTGCTGTGGTTATGTGCTATTTATTGGTAGTGTTGTTGTAATGGCAGTGCTGTTGTTGACTTGTTCTAGTTTGTGATAATTGCGGAATCTGGTCGTGGGTGCTGTTGTTTGGTTGTAAGGTCGTAGAGGTGCATCTGCTAATAGTTGGTTTAAAGTTGTATTGTTGTATAGTGTCCCTATACTACTGCTGTCGCTTGCCCGGCTGTGTGGTTGGGGTGATCTGTTTTAGTGCGTCTGGTGCTGTGTGGGCGTTGTTGTAGTGGTGTAGTGCTAATTTATTATGACAAATATTATAATGGGGGAGCTGCTGTTGTAGTGGGGAAGCTTTGTTGGTGATGTAGTGGGTGATGCGTTGTATTGGGTGTTCTGTTGTAGTGTCTTGTTGTTGAGGGTGTATTCTTGTGAGGTGGTGGAATTATACAGTTGTATTTGGGTTGCTGTTGTAGTGGTGGGATGTACGGGGGCCGCTGCTGTTGTAGTTGCGGTGGTGTTTTGAGATCGTAGTGGTTGGTCTTTTGTACCGTTGTAAGGGGTTTGCTGAAGGATTGGGATGGTGCACTGCTGTTGGGAGGTCTGTTGTATTATGAGTGTGTGTGTTACTTCTGTGGTGGATTGCTGGCGCACTGTTGTAGTGGTGTGCTGATTTTGTGTTTTAGTATTGGTGGTGATGTTATACTAAGGGGTGTGGAGGCCGGCTGCTGTTGCCGTTGCGGTGCTGGTTTCTGACATCGGCGTGTTTGGGTCTTTTTCACTCCCGTTGTAAGTGGTTGGCTGAAAGCCGTTGGCGGGGGTGCCACGTGCTGTTGGGCACTCTCTTGTTCCTTGCGTGTGGGTGCTAGACTTGTGGTGGACTTTGCTGGCAGCACGTGATGTGTGTTGCTGATGTTGTGGTTTTAGTCCATTGGTGGTGATTGTACCTCCGTCAACCGGCTTTTAGATTTTGGTCTACTCTTTTTACCCTGTGTGCAGTTGGCTGCTGCATGTGGTCTGTGCTGGTTATTGGTAGTGTGTTGTAATGGGCGTGCTGCTTGGTTGACCTTTTTTTCTCAGTGTGATACTTGCGGCCTCTGGTAGTGGGTGTGCTGTTGTTTGTTTTGTAATGTTGTGGTTGCCAGTACTGCTATCGTTGGGTTACGTTTCCGAGTTTTCTTTGGGGGGCAGCTACTGCTGTTGCTTGGAGCTGTTTTGGGTGATCTGTTTTAGTGCGTCTGGTGCTGTGTGGGCGTTGTTGTAGTGGTGTAGTGCTGTTTTATTATGGCAAATATTATAATGGGGAATCTGCTGTTGTAGTGGGGAAGCTTTTGTGGTAATGTAGTGGGTGATGCGTTGTATTGGGAGTTCTGTTGTAGTGGGTGTTGCTGTTGTAGGGAATTGTTGTTGGGCACGTCTTGTTGTTGAGGGTGTATTCTTGTAGAGGTGGTGGAATTATACAGTTGTATTTGGGTTGCTGTTGTAGTGGTGGGATGTACTGGGTCCGCTGCTGTTGTAGTTGCGGTGCTTGAGTTTGAGATCGTGGTGGTTGAACTGTTGTACCGTTGTAAGGGGTTTGCTGAAGAATTGGTCTGTTGTATTGAGTGTGTGTGTACTTCTGTGGTGGATTGCTGCTGTTGTAGTGGGTGCTGATTTTTGTTTTAGTATTGGTGGTGATGTTGTCCTGTGCTTTTATATTGGGTGTAATGTTGTGCTGCTGTTGTAGTGGCGATTCTCATTTGGTGCTGTAGTGGCTGATCGGTTGTTATAGTAATGTTGTGGGCGTGCTACTGGTGTATGGTTGTTGACTTTTGCTGTTCTAGTGGGGGAGGTTCTTTTTCTCGCAGTGTTGATGTTGGGGTTCTGTTGTTGTTGTGGTAATGCTGTAGTGGTACAGCTGCTGTTGTAGTGAGGAATAAGTTGAAGTGGGGTATCTATTTTTGTAGTGGGGGTGCTGTTGAAGTTGGCTGCTGCTGCTGTGGTTATGTGCTGGTTATTGGTAGTGTTGTTGTAATGGGCGTGCTGTTGTTGACTTGTTCTAGTGTGTGATAATTGCGGAATCTGGTAGTGGGTGCTGTTGTTTGGTTGTAATGTTGTAGAGGTGCATCTGCTAATAGTTGGGTTAAAGTTGTACTGTTGTATGGGGGCAGCTACTGCTGTAGCTTGCAGCTGTTTTGGGTGATATGTTGTAGTGCGTCTGCTGCTGTGTGGGCGTTGTTGTAGTGGTGTAGTGCTATTTTATTATGGCAAATATTATAATGGGGAAGCTGCTGTTGTAGTGGGGAAGCTTTTTTGGTAATGTAGTGGGTGATGCGTTGTATTGGGAGTTCTGTTGTAGTGGGTGTTGCTGTTGTAGGGAATTGTTGTTGGGAACGTCTTGTTGTTGAGGGTGTATTCTTGTAAGGTGGTGGAATTATACAGTTGTATTGGGGTTGCTGTTGTAGTGGTGGGATGTACTGGGGCCGCTGCTGTTGTAGTTGCGGTGCTGTTTTGAGATCGTAGTGGTTGGTCTGTTGTACCGTTGTAAGGGGTTTGCTGAAGAATTGGGGGGGGGTGCACTGCTGTTGGGAGCTCTCTTGTATTGAGTGTGAGTGTGTGTGTGTGTGCTGCTGTGGTGGATTGCTGGCGCACTGTTGTAGTGGGGTGCTGATTTTGTGTTTTTTTATTGGTGGTGATGTTGTACTGGTTCATATGCTTTTATATTGGGTGTAATATTGTACTGGGGCAACTGCTGTTGTAGTGGCGATACTCATTTGGTGCTGTAGTGGGTGATCGGTTGTTATAGTAATGTTGTGGGCGTGCTACTGTTGTATGGTTGTTGACGGGGTGGACTTTTGCTGTTCTAGTGGGGGAGGTTCTTTTCTCGCAGTGTTGATGTTGGGGTTCTGTTGTTGTTGTGGTAATGCTGTAGTGGTACAGCTGCTGTTGTAGTGAGGAATAAGTTGAAGTGGGGTATCTATTTTTGTAGTGGGGGTGCTGTTGAAGTTGGCTGCTGCTGTGGTTATGTGCTAGTTATTGGTAGTGTTGTTGTAATGGGCGTGCTGTTGTTGACTTGTTCTAGTGTGTGATAATTGCGGAATCTGGTAGTGGGTGCTGTTGTTTGGTTGTAATGTTGTAGAGGTGCATCTGCTAATAGTTGGGTTAAAGTTGTACTGTTGTATGGGGGCAGCTACTGCTGTAGCTTGGAGCTGTTTTGCGTGATATGTTGTAGTGCGTCTGCTGCTGTGTGGGCGTTGTTGTAGTGGTGTAGTGCTATTTTATTATGGCAAATATTATAATGGGGAAGCTGCTGTTGTAGTGGGGAAGCTTTTGTGGTAATGTAGTGGGTGATGCGTTGTATTGGGAGTTCTGTTGTAGTGGTTGTTGCTGTTGTAGGGAATTGTTGTTGGGAACGTCTTGTTGTTGAGGGTGTATTCTTGTAGAGGTGGTGGAATTATACAGTTGTATTGGGGTTGCTGTTGTAGTGGTGGGATGTACTGGGGCCGCTGCTGTTGTAGTTGCGGTGCTGTTTTGAGATCGTGGTGGTTGATCTGTTGTACCGTTGTAAGGGGTTTGCTGAAGAATTGGGGGGGGGTGCACTGCTGTTGGGAGCTCTCTTGTATTGAGTGTGAGTGTGTTTGTGTGTGCTGCTGTGGTGGATTGCTGGCGCATTGTTGTAGTGGGGTGCTGATGTTGTGTTTTAGTATTGGTGGTGATGTTGTACTAGTTCATAAGCTTTTATATTGTCGCTTGATCGTCTCTTATCTCACACCCTGTGTGTTTACCTGTTGAAGTTGTTGGCTGCGGGGCTAAAGCTTCTTGGTGGTTAGGTTGCTGGGTATTGGTGTTCTTAGTGGTGGGGTGGGACTCGTCGGATGGGCGGCTCTTCGCTGTTGTTGACTTGGTCTAGTGTGTGATAATTGCGGAATCTGGTAGTGGGTGCTGTTGTTTGGTTGTAATGTTGTAGAGGTGCATCTGCTAATAGTTGGGTTAAAGTTGTACTGTTGTATGGGGGCAGCTACTGCTGTATCCCGCTGCAGCTGGTGTTTTTGTCGTGTGCGTGCGCTGCGTGCTACCGGTTGCTACTCCTCCGAAAGTGCGGCAAGGCTGCTGGTGTGGGCGTTGTTGCGTGTTCTCACCGGGCGGTTGTGGGTGTAGTGCTAGGTTATGTTATGGCATATTATATGGGGAAGCGCGTGGTGTGGGGAAGCTTTTTTGGTATGTAGTGGGGGATGTGTTGTATTGGGAGTTCTGTTGTAGTGGGTGTTGCTGTTGTAGGGAATTGTTGTTGGGAACGTCTTGTTGTTGAGGGTGTATTCTTGTGAGGTGGTGGAATTATACAGTTGTATTGGGGTTGCTGTTGTAGTGGTGGGATGTACTGGGGCCGCTGCTGTTGTAGTTGCGGTGCTGTTTTGAGATCGTAGTGGTTGGTCTGTTGTACCGTTGTAAGGGGTTTGCTGAAGAATTGGGGGGGTGCACTGCTGTTTGGAGATCTCTTGTATTGAGTGTGTGTGCTGCTGTGGTGGATTGCTGGCGCACTGTTGTAGTGGGTTTGTAAGGGGTTTGCTGAAGAATTGGGATGGTGCACTGCTGTTGGGAGATCTGTTGTATTGAGTGTGTGTGTACTGCTGTGGTGGATTGCTGGCGCACTGTTGTAGTGGGGTGCTGATTTTGTGTTTTTTGTATTGGTGGTGATGTTGTACTGGTTCATATGCTTTTATATTGGGTGTAGTATTGTACTGGGGCAACTGCTGTTGTAGTGGCGATACTCATTTGGTGCTGTAGTGGCTGATCGGTTGTTATAGTAATGTTGTGGGCGTGCTACTGTTGTATGGTTGTTGACGGGGTGGACTTTTGCTGTTCTAGTGGGGGAGGTTCTTTTCTCGCAGTGTTGATGTTGGGGTTCTGTTGTTGTTGTGGTAATGCTGTAGTGGTACAGCTGCTGTTGTAGTGAGGAATAAGTTGAAGTGGGGTATCTATTTTTGTAGTGGGGGTGCTGTTGAAGTTGGCTGCTGCTGTGGTTATGTGCTGGTTATTGGTAGTGTTGTTGTAATGGGCGTGCTGTTGTTGACTTGTTCTAGTGTGTGATAATTGCGGAATCTGGTAGTGGGTGCTGTTGTTTGGTTGTAATGTTGTAGAGGTGCATCTGCTAATAGTTGGGTTAAAGTTGTACTGTTGTATGGGGGCAGCTACTGCTGTAGCTTGGAGCTGTTTTGGGTGATATGTTGTAGTGCGTCTGCTGCTGTGTGGGCGTTGTTGTAGTGGTGTAGTGCTATTTTATTATGGCAAATATTATAATGGGGAAGCTGCTGTTGTAGTGGGGAAGCTTTTGTGGTAATGTAGTGGGTGATGCGTTGTATTGGGAGTTCTGTTGTAGTGGTTGTTGCTGTTGTAGTGAATTGTTGTTGGGAACGTCTTGTTGTTGAGGGTGTATTCTTGTAGAGGTGGTGGAATTATACAGTTGTATTGGGGTTGCTGTTGTCGTGGTGGGATGTACTGGGGCCGCTGCTGTTGTAGTTGCGGTGCTGTTTTGAGATCGTGGTGGTTGATCTGTTGTACCGTTGTAAGGGGTTTGCTGAAGAATTGGGGGGTGCACTGCTGTTGGGAGATCTCCTGTATTGAGTGTGTGTTTAAAACACACGACGCACCACTATTACGACTCGGCTGGTACCACAAACATCCCTCACCACACGACCTCATTAACAAAGCAGAACCTACCACTACAACATGATCACAGTAGTCCGCTAATAAGGATTAACCACATGATAAAGTGGATTTCAACTTCAACCCCGTCGACGACTGAATCCACCACAATCATTTTTCACGTACCAAGAACCCATCACAAACCAACATCTCACCCCCCTTACGCACGACCAACAACTGTAACAACGATCACACACTATTAACCCGCATTAGACTCCCACTCCACCACGACACAAAACAATCATTCCACACATCTACCAACATCCCGGCTACCGACGATTACGCAACTCAATCAAATTTCAAATATGACAACATCCCCTCCGTCGCCCATTGCTATTTTATTATGACAAGTATTATAATGGGGAAGCTGCTGCTGTGGTGGGGAAGCTTTTTTGGTAATTTAGTGGGGGATGTGTTGTATTGAGAGATCTGTTGTAGAGGGTGTTGCTGTTGTAAGGAATTGTTGTTTGGAACGTCTTGTTATTGAAGGTGTATTAATGTAGAGGTGGTGGAATTATACAGTTTATTGGGGTTGCTGTTGTAGTGGTGGGATGTACAGGGTCAGCTGCTGTTGTAGTTGCGGCCCACCCTCGGTGCCCCTGTTTTTTGTTATTTGAGATCGTAGTGGTTGGTCTGTTGTACCGTTGTAAGGGGTTTGCTGAAGGATTGGGGGGGGGTGCACTGCTGTTGGGGGCTCTCTTGTATTGAGTGTGAGTGTGTTTGTGTGTGCTGCTGTGGTGGATTGCTGGCGCTCTGTTGTAGTGGGGTGCTGATTTTGTGTTTTTTGTATTGGTGGTGATGTTGTACTAGTTCATATGCTTTCATATTGGGTGTAATATTGTACTGGGGCAACTTCTGTTGTAGTGGCGATACTCATAGTGGGGCATTGTAGGGTGTTTGTGGTGTTTGGTGGCTGTGATCGGTGTTTAGTAATTTGTGGGCGGCTACTGTTGTATGGTTTGACGGGGTGGACTGTTGTGTGCACCTTTGAAAAAAAGTGGGGGAGTTATTTTCTCGCCAGTGTGATGTTTGGGTTCTTCTGTTGTTGTTTGTGGTTAGAGCTGTAGGGTACAGTGCTGTTGTAAGTGAGGAATAAGTGAAGTGCTGGTATCATTTTTTTAGTTTGGTTTTTGTTGATGTTGGCTGCTGCTGTGGTTATGTGCTAGGTATTGGTAGTTTGAGAAGTTGGCACATAAATTGTTGTAGTGGGCGTGCTGTTGTTGACTTGTTCTTGTGGGGGATAATTGCGGAACCGATGTAGTTGGTGCTGTTGTTTGGTTGTAGTGTTGTAGAGGTGCATCTGCTAATGGTTGGGGTAAAGTTGTACTGTTGTATGGGGACAGCTACTGCTGTAGCTTGGAGCTGTTTTGCGTGATATGTTGTAGTGCTTCTGCTGCTGTGTGGGAAAGCGTTTTGGAAAAACAATATGTTGTAGTGCGGTTGCTGCTTAATGGGCGTTTGTTTTGTTAGTGGTTTTTTTATTACACACATTCCACCCGTAGAATTTTATTATTCAAATATTATAATGGGGTAAGCTGATCTGCTGGTGTTGTTGTAGTGGGGAAGCTTTTTT
>NW_024475482.1:0-11557 GCF_017654505.1 Polyodon spathula | reverse complement strand
GGTGATGTAGTGGGTGTTGCGTTGTATTGGGAGTTCTGTTGTAGTGGGTGTTGCTGTTGTAGGGAATTGTTGTTTGGAACGTCTTGTTGTTGAGTGTGTATTAATGTAGAGGTGGTGGAATTATACAGTTTTATTGGGGTTGCTGTTGTTGTGGTGGGATGTACAGGGTCCGCTGCTGTTGTAGTTGCGGTGCTGTTTTGAGAATGTAGTGGTTGATCTGTTGTACCGTTGTAAGCGGTTTGCTGAAGAATTGGGATGGTGCACTGCTGTGGGGAGATCTGTTGTATTGAGTGTGTGTGTACTGCTGTGGTGGATTGCTGGCGCACTGTTGTAGTGGTGTGCTGATTTTGTGTTTTTTTATTGGTGGGGATGTTGTACTGGTTCATATGCTTTTATATTGGGTGTTTTATTCATTGTAGTATTGTAATCATTGGTGTACACACCACGACATCACCGACTAGCCTCTGATCGGTTGTTATAGTAATGTTGTGGGCGTGCTACTGTTGTATGGTTGTTGACGGGGTTGACTTTTGCTGTTGTAGTGGGGGATGTTCTTTTTTCGCAGTGTTGATGTTGGGGTTCTGTTGTTGTTTTGGTGATGCTGTAGTGGTACAGCTGCTGTTGGAGTGAGGAATAAGTTGAAGCGGGGTATCTATTTTTGTAGTGGGGGTGCTGTTGAAGTTGGCTGCTGCTGTGGTTATGTGCTAGTTATTGGTAGTGTTGTTGTAATGGGCGTGCTGTTGTTGACTTGTTCTAGTGTGTGATAATTGCGGAATCTGGTAGTGGGTGCTGTTGTTTGGTTGTAATGTTGTAGAGGTGCATCTGCTAATAGTTGGGTTAAAGTTGTACTGTTGTATGGGGGCAGCTACTGCTGTAGCTTGGAGCTGTTTTGCGTGATATGTTGTAGTGCGTCTGCTGCTGTGTGGGCGTTGTTGTAGTGGTGTAGTGCTATTTTATTATGGCAAATATTATAATGGGGAAGCTGCTGTTGTAGTGGGGAAGCTTTTGTGGTAATGTAGTGGGTGATGCGTTGTATTGGGAGTTCTGTTGTAGTGGGTGTTGCTGTTGTAGGGAATTGTTGTTGGGAACGTCTTGTTGTTGAGGGTGTATTCTTGTAGAGGTGGTGGAATTATACAGTTGTATTGGGGTTGCTGTTGTAGTGGTGGGATGTACTGGGGCCGCTGCTGTTGTAGTTGCGGTGCTGTTTTGAGATCGTAGTGGTTGATCTGTTGTACCGTTGTAAGGGGTTTGCTGAAGAATTGGGGGGGTGCACTGCTGTTGGGAGATCTCTTGCATTGAGAGTGTGTGTACTGCTGTGGTGGATTGCTGGCGCACTGTTGTAGTGGGGTGCTGATTTTGTGTTTTTGTATTGGTGGTGATGTTGTACTGGTTCATATGCTTTTATATTGGGTGTAATATTGTACTGGGGCAACTGCTGTTGTAGTGGCGATACTCATTTGGTGCTGTAGTGGCTGATCGGTTGTTATAGTAATGTTGTGGGCGTGCTACTGTTGTATGGTTGTTGACGGGGTTGACTTTTGCTGTTGTAGTGGGGGATGTTCTTTTTTCGCAGTGTTGATGTTGGGGTTCTGTTGTTGTTTTGGTGATGCTGTAGTGGTAGAGCTGCTGTTGGAGTGAGGAATAAGTTGAAGTGGGGAATCTATTTTTGTAGTGGGGGGTGCTGTTGAAGTTGACTGCTGCTGTGGTTATGTGCTGGTGCTATTGGCAGTGTTGTTGTAATGGGCGTGCTGTTGTTGTACTTGTTCTAGTGTGTGATAATTGCGGAATCTGGTAGTGGGTGATGTTGTTTGGTTGTAATGTTGTAGAGGTGCATTTTGCTGCTAATAGGTTGGGTTAATGTTGTACTGTTGTATGGGGGCAGCTACTGCTGTAGCTTGGAGCTGTTTTGGGTGATATGTTGTAGTGCGTCTGGCTGCTGTGTGGGCGTTGTTGTAGTGGTGTAGTGCTATTGTTGTTTATGGCAAATATTATAATGGGGAAGCTGCTGTTGTAGTGGGGAAGCTTTTATATGGTAATGTAGTGGGTGATGCTGTTGTATTGCGAGTTCTGTTGTAGTGGGTGTTGTTGTTGTAGGGAATTGTTGTTGGGAACGTCTTGCTGTTGAGGGTGTATTCTTGTAGAGGTGGTGGAATTATACAGTTGTATTGGGGTTGCTGTTGGTAGTGGTGGGAGGAATGTACTGGGGCCGCTATTGTTGTAGTTGGGGTGCTGTTTTGAGATCGTAGTGCTAGTTATTGGTGTTGTTGTAATGGGCGTTGTACTTGTTCTAGTGTGTGATAATTGCGGAATCTGGTAGTGGGTGCTGTTGTTTGGTTGTAATGTTGTAGAGGTGCATCTGCTAATAGTTGGGTTAAAGTTGTACTGTTGTATGGGGGCAGCTACTGCTGTAGCTTGGAGCTGTTTTGGGTGATATGTTGTAGTGCGTCTGCTGCTGTGTGGGCGTTGTTGTAGTGGTGTAGTGCTATTTTATTATGGCAAATATTATAATGGGGAAGCTGCTGTTGTAGTGGGGAAGCTATTGTGGTAATGTAGTGGGTGATGCGTTGTATTGGGAGTTCTGTTGTAGTGGGTGTTGCTGTTGTAGTGAATTGTTGTTGGGAACGTCTTGTTGTTGAGGGTGTATTAATGTAGAGGTGGTGGAATTATACAGTTTATTGGGGTTGCTGTTGTAGTGGTGGGATGTACATTTGGCTGCTGTTGTAGTTGGGTGCTGTTTTGAGATCGTAATGGTTGATCTGTTGTACCGTTGTAAGGGGTTTGCTGAAGGGGTGGGGGGTGCACTGCTGTTGGGGGAGGTTCTTTTATCGCAGTGTTGATGTTGGGAGATCTCTTGTTGAGTGTGTGTGTGTGTGTGCTGCTGTGGTGGATTGCTGGCGCACTGTTGTAGTGGGGTGCTGATGTTGTGTTTTGGTTGATGTTTGGTGTTGTTACTTAAAGGATCATGAAGCTATATTGGGTGTAATATACATGTTGAAGTTGGCTGCGGCTGTGGTTATGTGCTGGTTATTGGTAGTGTTGTTGTAATGGACGTGCTGTTGTTGACTTGTTCTAGTGTTTGATAATTGTGGAATCTGGTAGGGGGTGCTGTTGTTCGGTTGTAATGTTATAGAGGTGCATCTGCTAACAGTTGGGCTAAAGTTGTACGGGCTTGTTTTTTTTTTGCTTACAATATAGGCCGACACAACACACCAACTTAAAAAATGACAAACAATCCCCAGTCGAAGACGACCCCATCGAACGGGAAACCCAAGACCCACTATCCACATCACGCAGACATACCGACGAATCACCAACTCGAGCAACATACATCACCAACACACCTAGAAAATACTACCCGTTTTAGCATATGACCCCTTCGACGACAGAACAATCAGCGCCGTCCGAAACATTAAAACTCCATGTACCAGATACTCACTACCAACATTAACGCTCAAGCCAAACATCACCCACAACCCGACAAATTCCTTAACAACAAACACTTGCAGCAAAAAGAAAACTCCCACATAAAAGTACATACTACACCAGCCTTAATATGTCAAAAATAATTACAACGAACAACATTCACCACCCTTACCATTGAACCGCTCGGCGACGACAACATACTAACCGCCCACACGATGCGAAAACTCTTACAGCAACCAACCAGACATTTGTAGAGGCGGTGGAATTATACAGTTTTATTGGGGTTGCTTTTGTAGTGGTGGGATGTACAGGGTCCTCTGCTGTTGTAGTTGCGGTGCTGCTTTGAGAATGTAGTGGTTGATCTGTTGTACCGTTATAAGCGGTTTGCTGAAGAATTGGGATGGTGCACTGCTGTTGGGAGATCTGTTGCATTGAGAGTGTGTGTACTGCTGTGGTGGATTGCTGGCGCACTGTTGTAGCGGGGTGCTGATGTTGTGTTTTAGTCTTGGTGGTGATGTTGTACTAGTTCATATGCTTTCATATGGGGTGTAATATTGTACTGGGGCAACTTCTGTTGTAGTGGCGATACTCATTTGGCGCTGTAGTGGGTGATGGGTTGTTATAGTAATGTTGTGGGCGTGCTATGGTTGTATGGTTGTTGACGGTGTGGACCTTTGCTGTTCTAGTGGGGGAGGTTCTTTTCTCGCAGTGTTGATGTTGGGGTTCGGTTGTTGTTGTGGTGGTGCTGTAGTGGTACAGCTGCTGTTGTGGTGAGGAATAAGTTGAAGTGGGGTATCTGTTTTTGTAGTGGGGGTGCTGTTGAAGTTGGATGCTGCTGTGGTTATGTGCTGGTTATTGGCTGTGTTGTTGTAATGGGCGTGCTGTTGGTGACTTGTTCTAGTGTGTGATAATTGCGGAATCTGGTAGTGGGTGCTGTTGTTTGGTTGTGATGTTGTAGAGGTGCATCTGCTTATAGTTGGGTTAAAGTTGTACTGTTGTATGGGGGCGGCTACTGCTGTAGCTTGCAGCTGTTTTGGGTGATGTGTTGTAGTGCGTCTGCTGCTGTGTGGGCGTTGTGGTAGTGGTGTAGTGCTATTTTATTATTGCAAATATTATAATTAGGAAGCTGCTGTTGTAGTGGGGAAGCTATTAAAGAACCAACATTTCTACCACTAGCGGGTCTGCAATACTATACCCTAAGACAACATTCACCCCATAACGACAAGCCCGTTAACAACAATCAGCCTTGCAGGAACCACAACTCCCACAATGAACATCTCCCAACACCTTAATTGGCAAACATACACCCGCCAACGACAACATATCCACCCTACATTGACCCCGGCGGACGCCGCAACTCAACGACACGTATCTAAACTCTCGCATCACCTGTATTCTTGTAGAGGTGGTGGAATTATACAGTTTATTGGGGTTGCTGTTGTAGTGGTGGGATGTACTGGGGCCGCTGCTGTTGTAGTTGCGGTGCTGTTTTGAGATTGTAGTGGTTGATCTGTTGTACCGTTGTAAGGGGTTTGCTGAAGAATTGGGGGGTGCACTGCTGTTGGGAGATCTCTTGCATTGAGAGTGTGTGTACTGCTGTGGTGGATTGCTGGCGCACTGTTGTAGTGGGGTGCTGATGTTGTGTTTTAGTATTGGTGGTGATGTTGTACTAGTTCATATGCTTTTATATTGGGTGTAATATTGTACTGGGGCAACTGCTGTTGTAGTGGCGATACTCATTTGGTGCTGTAGTGGGTGATCGGTTGTTATAGTAATGTTGTGGGCGTGCTACTGTTGTATGGTTGTTGACGGGGTTGACTTTTGCTGTTGTAGTGGGGGATGTTCTTTTTTCGCAGTGTTGATGTTGGGGTTCTGTTGTTGTTGTGGTAATGCTGTAGTGGTACAGCTGCTGTTGTAGTGAGGAATAAGTTGAAGTGGGGTATCTATTTTTGTAGTGGGGGTGCTGTTGAAGTTGGATGCTGCTGTGGTTATGTGCTGGTTATTGGCTGTGTTGTTGTAATGGGCGTGCTGTTGTTGACTTGTTGTAGTGTGTGATAATTGCGGAATCTGGTAGGGTGTGCTGTTGTTTGGTTGTAATGTTATAGAGGTGCATCTGCTAATAGTTGGGCTAAAGGTGTACGGGCTACATCGCAACCTCTGCAAAACGCACTATCAGACATCCGCGACGACGACAACTTCGCTAAACAACAGACACGATGGAAAAGAATGCGCGTTTGATAAATTGGAGGCCCATGTCGGACGACGAGGACATCCACGGCTGTGTCGTTCTAAAAACTAGTGTGCATACCACTGCGGTGCAAACATACCTCCCGTTTTAGCATATGACCCCTTCGACGACAGAACAATCAGCGCCGTCCGAAACATTAAAACTCCATGTACCAGATACTCACTACCAACATTAACGCTCAAGCCAAACATCACCCACAACCCGACAAATTCCTTAACAACAAACACTTGCAGCAAAAAGAAAACTCCCACATAAAAGTACATACTACACCAGCCTTAATATGTCAAAAATAATTACAACGAACAACATTCACCACCCTTACCATTGAACCGCTCGGCGACGACAACATACTAACCGCCCACACGATGCGAAAACTCTTACAGCAACCAACCAGACATACAATGGCCCCCATGCCCCAACCGACTTCTAACCTACCACTAGTGCCGAAACCCCTCTAGTAGAGAATCACTCACAGCACCATACGACCAGAGTCCTCCCCACCTAACGACCGCGTGCACCAACATCACTCCCACGACAGGACGAGCACATGAAATGCCTAGAGACCACCACAGACAACATACTCCCCCCGGTGGCTGTACCGGCTGGTCTGGGATCAAGTATCCGCAAATCTACCTACCCCTCCTACGACTGACCCCGTTGCCCCGCCAAACATCCACCGCTATGAGTACACCACCGACATCCCCACTAACGCCCACAAACTATCATTATACAACAACCCTGCACGAATTACACCAAGTACAAAGCAACTGCCCCACCGAATGAGTTGCGAAACGACAAGCTCACCCCCTCGAAGCAAAGAGCGTCAAAAACACAACCCCAAGACACAACAACACCCATTACGACATGCAACGAATGTCGAACGAAATTGGTGATGCTGTAGTGGTACAGCTGCTGTTGTAGTGAGGAATAAGTTGAAGTGGGGTATCTATTTTTGTAGTGGGGGTGCTGTTGAAGTTGGCTGCTGCTGTGGTTATGTGCTGGTTATTGGTAGTGTTGTTGTAATGGGCGTGCTGTTGTTGACTTGTTCTAGTGTGTGATAATTGCGGAATCTGGTAGTGGGTGCTGTTGTTTGGTTGTAATGTTGTAGAGGTGCATCTGCTAATAGTTGGGTTAAAGTTGTACTGTTGTATGGGGGCAGCTACTGCTGTAGCTTGCAGCTGTTTTGGGTGATATGTTGTAGTGCGTCTGCTGCTGTGTGGGCGTTGTTGTAGTGGTGTAGTGCTATTTTATTATGGCAAATATTATAATGGGGAAGCTGCTGTTGTAGTGGGGAAGCTTTTGTGGTAATGTAGTGGGTGATGCGTTGTATTGGGAGTTCTGTTGTAGTGGGTGTTGCTGTTGTAGGGAATTGTTGTTGGGAACGTCTTGTTGTTGAGGGTGTATTCTTGTAGAGGTGGTGGAATTATACAGTTGTATTGGGGTTGCTGTTGTAGTGGTGGGATGTACTGGGGCCGCTGCTGTTGTAGTTGCGGTGCTGTTTTGAGATCGTAGTGGTTGATCTGTTGTACCGTTGTAAGGGGTTTGCTGAAGAATTGGGGTGGTGCACTGCTGTTGGGAGATCTGTTGTATTGAGTGTGTGTGTACTGCTGTGGTGGATTGCTGGCGCACTGTTGTAGTGGGGTGCTGATGTTGTGTTTTAGTATTGGTGGTGATGTTGTACTAGTTCATATGCTTTTATATTGGGTGTAATATTGTACTGGGGCAACTGCTGTTGTAGTGGCGATACTCATTTGGTGCTGTAGTGGGTGATCGGTTGTTATAGTAATGTTGTGGGCGTGCTACTGTTGTATGGTTGTTGACGGGGTGGACTTTTGCTGTTCTAGTGGGGGAGGTTCTTTTCTCGCAGTGTTGATGTTGGGGTTCTGTTGTTGTTTTGGTGATGCTGTAGTGGTACAGCTGCTGTTGGAGTGAGGAATAAGTTGAAGTGGGGTATCTATTTTTGTAGTGGGGGTGCTGTTGAAGTTGGCTGCTGCTGTGGTTATGTGCTGGTTATTGGTAGTGTTGTTGTAATGGGCGTGCTGTTGTTGACTTGTTCTAGTGTGTGATAATTGCGGAATCTGGTAGTGGGTGCTGTTGTTTGGTTGTAATGTTGTAGAGGTGCATCTGCTAATAGTTGGGTTAAAGTTGTACTGTTGTATGGGGGCAGCTACTGCTGTAGCTTGCAGCTGTTTTGGGTGATATGTTGTAGTGCGTCTGCTGCTGTGTGGGCGTTGTTGTAGTGTTATTTTATTATGGCAAATATTATAATGGGGAAGCTGCTGTTGTAGTGGGGAAGCTTTTGTGGTAATGTAGTGGGTGATGCGTTGTATTGGGAGATCTGTTGTAGTGGGTGTTGCTGTTGTAGTGAATTGTTGTTGGGAACGTCTTGTTGTTGAAGGTGTGTATTAATTATACAGTAGAGGTGGTGGAATTATACAGTTGGTATTGGGGTTGCTGTTGTCGTGGTGGGATGTACCGTGGGGCCGCTGCTGTTGTAGTTGCGGTGCTGTATTTGAGATCGTGGTGGTTGATCTGTTGTACCGTTGTAAGGGGTTTGCTGATAGAATTGGGGGGGTGCACTGCTGTTGGGAGATCTCTTGCTGTATTGAGTGTTATAGTAGTTGTGGGCGTTTTGTGTGTGCTGCTGTGGTGGATTGCTGGCGGGTTCTGTTGTAGTGGGGTGCTGATGTTGTGTTTTAGCTATTGGTGGTGATGTTGTACTAGTTCAAGTATGCTTTTATATTGGGTAGTAATATTTACTGTTGAAGTTGGCTGCTGCTGCTGTGGTTATGTGCTGGTTATTGGTAGTGTTGTTGTAATGGGCGTGCTGTTGTTGACTTGTTCTAGTGTGTGATAATTGCGGAATCTGGTAGTGGGTGACATTACAACATGTCTCCACCGTATACCACGATTATCACCCAATTTAAGAAATTCCGAAACATACCCCCGTCGATGACTGACATCGAACGTCGACACAACAACACTATACAACATGCAAGCCGCGAGACCCGACGCGAAGACTGTACCTTGGACCACGTTCAAAAAAGATCACCACCCGGGGCATCACCAGATGGGTGGAAAATAAACACCTGTTTATAATATTAACCATCCTTCGCCCGACAACATCACCCCTCTCAGAAAAACACCATTTACATGTTAGTACCACTAAAGCACAGACTGGGAAGCTTCTCAAGACAACATGCACCGCAGAGACAACGTCCAACATCACTCTATAACATACAACACCTATTGACAGACACACAACTCTTCCACATTAAGAAACAATATCTTAGAACAACCTTAATATGATCAAACATAACCCCAAAGTGTCGATAGCAACAATCACCACCGGTACATAACCCAAGCGGATGGCCGTCCGATTGCGATTTTTTCGTATTCTGACATGGGGTTAAGAAAAAAGGGTGGGGGGGGAGGACAAACCGTCGACGGCCGACAAAATATAGGCGCGAACCAACGGCAAAACACTAGCACGATCAACCAACTAGACACCAGATCATGGGATGCGCCACGGGGGGGGGGGCAACATTCGAACCCAAAACCGCGAACTTGCTTGAAGGGGCCCTGTACACACCCGAAGGGGGGGGCGCACTGGAACGGTGTGGACCCAGACCGAGGTGCTGTTCTAGTGGGGGAGGTTCTTTTCTCGCAGTGTTGATGTTGGGGTTGTGTTGTTGTTGTGGTAATGCTGTAGTGGTACAGCTGCTGTTGTAGGGAGGAATAAGTTGAAGTGGGGTATCTATTTTTGTAGTGGGGGTGCTGTGGAAGTTGGCTGCTGCTGTGGTTATGTACTAGTTATTGATAGTGTTGTTGTATTGGGCGTGCTGTTGTTGACTTGTTCTAAAGTGTGATAATTGCGGAATCTGGTCGAAGCCGCTATGAGTAGAAGAAGCCCCACGAGGGAGCATCGGGGACCGGATGGTAGCAACAATATTTTTTCATTAGCAATCGACCCGTAGCAACACGGGGTGGTGGTCCGACGAGGGGGGGGGGGGGGCAACATGCCAAACACACTCTGTCCCCAACTGAACGCAGAGCGTAGCGAAGCATGCGACACCCTACAAGAAACAAAGGCGTCGACAACTGCCGGACAGGAACCGCCCGGCAAGCAACAAAAAACTGCACTTCGCCACATCGAGCCATGTCGACCGACACCTCAGCTACCTGGTTCAACTTCACCCCTTGATAACCCAAAGGCATCACAACCGCCGAGCGGGGCCAACGTTCAATGAGGGGCGAGCCGACGACCAATACACAGAGGGGCACTCACGTAACCGTCAGGGGGGGGGCGCTAACAACTGCCCGCACCAATACGACAACGGGGAGGACTGCGATGAACAAGGAAGATAAAGGCAGCCGACAACTATGGTGGTCTGTTGTATTTTGTTTGTGTGTGTAGTATGTTGGTGGATTGCTGGCGCACTGTTGTAGTGGGGTGCTGATGTTGTGTTTTAGTTTTGGTGGTGATGTTGTACTTGTTCATTTGCTTTTATATTGGGTGTACTATTGTAGTGGGGCAACTGCTGTTGTAGTGGCGATTCTCATTTGGTGCTGTGGTGGGTGATCTGTTGTTATAGTAATGTTGTTGGCGTGCTCCTGTTGTATGGTTGTTGACGGGGTTGACCTTTGCTGTTGTAGTGGGGGATGTTCTTTTTTTCGCAGTGTTGATGTTGGGGTTCTGTTGTTGTTTTGGTGATGCTGTAGTGGTACAGCTGCTGTTGCAGTGAGGGATAAGTTGAAGTGGGGTATCTAATTTTGTAGTGGGGGGTGCTGTTGAAGTTGACTGCTGCTGTGGTTATGTGCTGGTAATTGGCAGTGTTGTTGTAATGGGCGTGGTGTTGGTGACTTGTTCTAGTGTGTGATAATTGCGGAATCTGGTAGTGGGTGCTGTTGTTTGGTTGTACTGTTGTAGAGGTTCATCTGCTAATAGTTGGGTTAAAGTTGTACTGATGTGGGCTGTCATCGCTTGTACACTGCTGTAGCTTGGAGCTGTTTTGCGTGATAGGTTGTAGTGCGTCTGCTGCTGTGTGGGCGTTGTTGTAGTGGTGTAGTGCTATTTTATTATGGCAAATATTATAATGGGGAAGCTGCTGTTGTAGTGGGGAAGCTTTTGTGGTAATGTAGTGGGTGATGTGTTGTATTGAGAGCTCTGTTGTAGTGGGTGTTGCTGTTGTAAGGAATTGTTGTTGGGAACGTCTTGTTATTGAAGGTGTATTAATGTAGAGGTGGTGGAATTATACAGTTTTATTGGGGTTGCTTTTGTAGTGGTGGGATGTACTGGGGCCGCTGATGTCGTAGTTGCGGTGCTGTTTTGAGAATGTAGTGGTTGATCTGTTGTACCGTTGTAAGGGGTGATGAAGAATTGGGAGGGGGTGCACTGCTGTTGGGCGATCTCTTGTATTGAGTGTGTGTGCTGCTGTGGTGGATTGCTGGCGCACGGTTGTAGTGGGGTGCTGATGTTGTGTTTTAGTATTGGTTGTGATGTTGTACTAGTTCATATGCTTTTATATTTGGTGTAATATTGTACTGGGGCAACTGCTGTTGTAGTTGCGATACTCATTTGGTGCTGTAGTGGCTGATCGGTTGTTATAGTAATGTTGTGGGCTTGCTACTGTTGTATGGTTGTTGACGGGGGGGACTTTTGCTGTTCTAGTGGGGGAGGCTCTTTTCTCGCAGTGTTGATGTTGGGTTTCTGTTGTTGTTGTGGTAATGCTGTAGTGGTACAGATGCTGTTGTAGTGAGGAATAAGTTGAAGTGGGGTATCTAATTTTGTAGTGGGGGTGCTGTTGAAGTTGACTGCTGCTGTGGTTATGTGCTGGTTATTGATAGTGTTGTTGTAATGGGCGTGCTGTTGTTGACTTGTTCTAG
>NW_024475481.1:0-4363 GCF_017654505.1 Polyodon spathula | reverse complement strand
TCAATGTGTTAATATCACTTTGAGAGTATATTTTTTCTTGTGCTCTTTGTGTGACAGACTCCCTGACACTGGAAAGAGTGTGTGAGAAATAGCCCCTCTAACCACTCGGAAACCTACATTAAGATAGGATTCTGATTCCTTCTAAATAATGGGTGAAACACAGTTTTTTTTTAGTTAAGCAAACCGGGGAAAAAAAAGTTTTTTCAAACTAAACACAGACACCGGGAACATTCCCAACTTCCTCTGGATTGTACTGCTGTTTAAATAAATAGTCTGTGTGTGCGTCACAATTTCTACAACATATTTTGCGGTTCATTCATTGTTTATGAGAGCTGCACGGACCAGTTATTATTGGGATCGAATGTTCCACAGAAGTCAGGTGAGGGTTACTGGCATGGTGCGATGGGGTGGTTTTTTTTTTTTTTTTCCCCTGGCTCTGCTTTTTTTTTTTTTATCCCTGGGACTGCACTTTCAGTTGTCATCCCCGGGGGGGGGGAGGATAAATGTACCCCACCCCTGATAAAATATTTTTAATTTACAATGGCTTTCTTCTGAACATTTTAAACATCTGCTATTTAAAATTATAAACGTATGCTGCATCACTTTTGCACAAACTGACTTCAAAAAGCTTGGTCTAAGCACTTCAGACCATAAGATCAGTAGCACATTTTCAAAAAAAAACATGGAACTTAAACGCAAAACGACCTCGAGCCTATGCACTCAAGGCGGACATATGTCACGTAGGACGAGCCCTAAGGTGAGCGGGAGTAACAACCTCACCCAAAAGTAGTGCTGTACTAGCAAGACAAATTAACCAATGAAAATCAACTCTGTGAGTGGCATTCAGTTGCTCTATTTCAAACCGTTATTTTTTTATTGTCATTGGAAGTGCATACTATACTAAACGATTGAGAGGTTATGTGCAACAACGCAAGTAATTGTCATGTGTGTTTTAATATTATTTTAGTTGCTATAAGCGCAGGTAGTTTTTCTTATTGCCTTTTGATACCGTATCCATAAAAATAATAACTGCATTTACCATGCATGATGGCAGATTTGGCAAATGTGTGATTCTTAAAAGA
The DNA here is from genome assembly GCF_017654505.1 of Polyodon spathula. Taxonomy (NCBI): domain Eukaryota; kingdom Metazoa; phylum Chordata; class Actinopteri; order Acipenseriformes; family Polyodontidae; genus Polyodon; species Polyodon spathula. The sequence continues at coordinate 3,281 of NW_024475481.1, read as the reverse complement.
TTTTTTAGCAGTTGATTTGGTATAAGTGACGTAGTGATTCTCTTAATACGGTTCTTTGTCTATTTTATATGCAACTGGAATTTGCTAAATCGCTCCCCAGGTCACTGGTGGTGTTTGGGCTAATTTACCATTCAAAGTGAAACAAGTGAAGAAACAGCTGTTTGGATTTGTGATGATTGCTGCTTTTCTTAGACTCTGTGTTGAACAGTGTGGCAGGGCAGAGGCCCAGCTGCTGTAAGTAGTGTGTGTGTGGGGGAGTATAAGGTTGGCAGGAATGGGGTTAAATATATCCCTGCCAGCAATAACAGGTGTGGCCATTCCCCAGTTAGGCTGGCAGTTGGTCAACACCAAAATAAACAATGCAGCTTGTGTTAAGTCGAAATTCTCTATCTGCCCTTTGTTTTTTGGAAATAATAGACCATGAGAATTGGTGTGTACGGGAGCAGGTGCATGGCTAAGTATGTGAGCTTGCCTCATGTACTGAATGCATGCCTGCCACAGGACTCTCCTGGGTCCTAAACCCTGCTGTGTACAGACAGGAATTGCAGTAATCACACACCGGACATGAATGTTGTAGACATTAAAGGTTTGCTGACATAAGGGGGTTTAACAGTAGAATATGGAAGAAAATCTGTCCCTGGAAATATCCGGTAGAAGCGTCCAAAATACGGGGGAGTCCTCGGTGAATAGGGGAGAGTTGACAGGTCTGATTAGGTAATTGGTACGACTTGGGGATTAGCCACATGTATAAAGGAAGTAAAATCCTTTGTTTTGTCGCAGGAGTTTGTGCTGTGTTTTTTGTATTGTTTTGTAACATTGTAGTGAGGGCTAATGGTTTGTTCTTTTGTTTGAGCCCCTTATTTTGGCCCTCATGCCGTGTTTATTTTGCTCCTGTTTTTGTTAAATAAACATAACCTATGTGCGGATACATGCGTTTCGTGCTTAAACTGCAGCTTTCTGTCCTCTTCCTGATCTAACCTGCCAGTAACATCTTGGGCCTTGACGCTATCCTGACACAAGCAGCGACCCACACGAACCCAAGCAACTGTTTCTTCAGTTGTTTAATTTTGAATGGTAAATTAGCCCGATCAACACCAACGACCCTCACCTCTAAACCTCTAGCACTAGACCTTGTTTTTAATAATAAGTTAGTGCAGCTCTAGTGAACAATATAGATTAGTCATAGGTGAAGGGGAATCATACGTCGGTGTGGAGAGCAAAGACCAAAGTCATCCCACATGCATTGTTGACAGAAAAGGTCAATAATCTGGGTGTGTACAGTATGGGTTTTGTCTGTCTGAATGTCATGCTTTAAATCTTTACATATTTAGTTAACCTCTTGAAACTTGCTATTTACCTTCTTTAGCACAGATATCACTATGTAACACAATTTTTGTTCCTGGGTAGTAAGTGTTATTTCCTAATTGCTTATGCCTCAAAAGTATAGAAAATGGCTATTATTCCCCCACAAACTTTGCTTTTGTGACCAGGACAGTGATATTTCAAAAAATCACTATTTCCAATGGGAAAACGGGCAAATGTGTGTCTTTTCGTTCACATAAAGTCAGAAAAAAAACATATGAATCCAACTTAACATGTATTTATACTACAGTAATACAAAAATGATTACAAAAGATTTAGAACTGCGTAGTTTTTCGAGATTTATTACGATTATACTGTATTTACAGTATATTCGTAAAGCTCGAAAAACTACTCACTTCTAAATACTTTGTAGTCATTTTTTGTATAGTTTAGTAGTAAATACATGGTTTTGGGTAATATGTGTGTCTTCCAAGTGTTTTTATAATATAGAAAAAACCACATATGAGTCCAAATTAGCATGTATTTACACTAAAATAATACAAAAATGACTACAAAAGATTTAGACGAACTCATCAAAGGAAAGCAAAGTTTGTGGGAGAATAATAGCCATTTCCTATACTTTTGAGGCATAAGCAATTAGGAAATAACACTTACTACCCAGGAACCAAAAAAAAAAAAAAATTTTACACAGTGTTATTGATAACCTGTTCTAAACAGTTTCTGGGTCACACATTTTTTTTTCATGTAGAGAACACTTGTCAAACTGTGATGCAAATAGCAATATTTATAGCTTGTGTTCGAAGGCTGTGTATGGAGGCTGTCTAGCTCATGTCACCCTCTGTGTGGTCCTGTATCTGAAGGTGTACAATAAAACAAAACACGTCAACAAAGATCCCAAAGCGCATCACATAAATGAACAAGTAAACCATTAAATTAAAAACATTGAAATGAGACAAAAAAATGTGGTTGTAATTTAAAAATGACATAAAAAGCTAGTAGTTTGTAAAAAACAAAACAAAAAAAATTAGGATTCAAGTCTAAAAGTAACATTTCATAAAATTAGAATTAAAGACAAAGTTTAATTGTAAAATTAGAAAAGACGAAAGTTAAAAATTGTGATAAAATGTGATTTTAAAAACTGCAGAGAATTCTGATTTCCAAAAGCAGGATGCCTGTCAAATGAAAGACTTCCTGCTCATCCTGTAGGTTTTTCTGTTATACAAAATGATAAAAAGGTATAAAAGCAGCCTGGTTAGCTCTTTCTCTGTTTTTACAGTAAAGAGCTGGCATGATTGAGCGCTTGTGAAGGAGTTCGTTGTCCTGTAATGTAAACTGCATGTGAAGGGTGACTGCGCTCATGAGAAATTCAAGCAGCTGATGAGTGTCCATTTCAGTCTGGTGACATGAGAGGGGGAGTCCCCCGGGAATCCGCTGAGACACAAAATATGAGCAGCTGAATCAGAGTGATTACATTTTCAAAAGTGTACCTGTAATGTTATTGAGAACATAAGCACAGTTTGGGAATGAGAAAAGGAAATTCAGCACATCATTCTTTCCTACTTCACCTGGTAGGCTATTCCATACATTTATATAACTATCTCTCTGTGCTACATTTGAAGTAGTGTCTTAGGTTAAGTTTATACAAGCTAGAATTTTAAAGACTTCAGTGGACGGCAATAAACTTTCATTGACTTTTTGTTGAAAAAACTACTTTCTCTTTCTCTGATATTAAATGCATTATGCAAAATACTGTTTGAAGGAGTCACTGAAAAAAACTATTTGTGATTTCTTATACCAGCAAAAAGGAGGAAGACAAATAACTTATTACAGTAGATCTTTGTTTCTTTCTTTCTTTCAAATATAAATCAATATATAGGTCGTTGTTACCTTGTTAAAGGAGGGCAAACCAAAACTTTGAAACATCACCTCTGTTCCTCCGAAATTTAAAACCAGTTCCC
>NW_024475480.1:0-2000 GCF_017654505.1 Polyodon spathula | reverse complement strand
TAGAACCTCACAGGTCTGCAGGAGAGATGCTGGGAGTGAGGCTGACCTACAGCACAGGAAGTACAGTACTAACCAATTTTACATACGTATATGGAACGTTATCGTTTGGACAAACCCCAGGTTGGAAAAAACAACATTATGTTATGAAGACCTTCTAAGATAAATTGATCATTCGGGTTTTTTTTTAAACCTTCCTTAATTATTCAATTCAAACAGTTTAATCAACAAAATAAGTATACTTCTGGACAAAACATGACTATTATTATTATGATATGACCTTGCATCTGGTCTAGGTCATGCAGTTACCTGCAAATTATTATTATATATAAAAATTATACACTGCTGTGGCCACTGACTGTGTACAAGTTTTCCTTGGTAACAATTGAGCTTTATTCAGTTCATATGTCAGGAAATGGTTGGAAGTTCCACGTTGCCTCAGCAAGAGTGGGACTTTATGGTAAAGGAATACTGCAGTAGCTACCAGTAACCAAGGTCCGACTGGAAATTACATTAGTAGATTCAAGCAGCAAATGCGTAAGGGAGGCAGAAGCTATATTGAAAACTGGAATAAAGTGGGCAGCAAAGAAAGCTGTGGAAGAAGCTAAAGCGGCCCTTCGAATTGGATATATCATGGGGCAAGTTCAGCACGGAAGAATGGAGGTCTTGGTCTCAGTTCACCTCCTCCTACATGGCACAAGGCAACCCCATCTCAACGCAAGAAGCTGGTAGTCAACGAGGTGCAAAAGCAGGAGTAGAGGATGAGGTGTGTAAAGGCCTAAAAGGGGTCCGGGTCGTACACTCTTACCTACTCTAACCTTGTTGTGTTTGAACGTGGCGGGACCTATGGACAATGGAACAGAGGAGGATCAGTTTCCTCATCAGATCAACATATGGTGTTCTCCCATCATCACAGAACCTAAACCTCTGGGTGGGTGAGGATCCCTCATGTCCTTTGTGTTCATCACCTGCAACATTAAGGCACATTTTGACATGATATAAGGTGGGTCTTAACCAAAGATTGTTTACTTGGCGCCATGACCAGGTGCTCCAATGTTTGGCCTTAGCATTGGAAGACAAGCGTAACTTGACCAATAAGTTGCCACCAGTTCCATCAAAGCATTACACACAAAAGACAATATTCCTCCATCCAGGAGAGTAACCACTAAGAAAAGGTGTTAAAACCTAGCCTCGCCCAGGACAACTGGAAGCTGCTAAAGACTAGAAAATGCTGGCAAATGTTGGTTAACGGCTTATTTTTACACCTAAGATTGCCACCACTAACCTTTGACCAGACATTGTCTTGTGGTCTGGATCAGCACGCCTTGTTCATAAACTGACCATGTTTAAAGTATCACGGTAATCTACTCGCATTGCTCAAATAGCTGCTGAAGTGGAACAGCAAGGATGGAGAGTCCGGGTTTACCCAGTGGAGGTGGGTTGTCGAGGATTTGTGGCACACTGCTACAACCATGTTTCTCAGAGATTTCGGGGTTCAGTGGCCAAGAGTTGTGTCGCACAGTGAAGAACTTATCTGAAGCAACAGAAAGGAGCAGCAACTGGCTGTGGTTGAGACAGAAAGATTCTGGCTGGGGATCTCAAGCACAACAGAAAGAAAGCAACGCTGATGTACAGGTAAGTAAGCTGGGCTGAGCTGAGTGGGGGATGGAGGGGGGTGATGCTGGGACACCAGAATCACTGTTGAGCCCTCTTGAGGTGTTGTGGGCTAGTCGACAAAACACAGAGGATGGAAGGTGCCTGTTATGTCTGTGTTTTGATGTTTAGTGCTGACTGCATCCTAGCCAGCTGCTGTTTAATCTGTTTTGGTTTCACAGCAGTTCCAGTTGCGCTACTGCTTTACGGCTGTCGTACAGCACAGCATGTTGAGACACTGAGTCTAACTGCTGTAAGTTGGGTTGAAAGTACAAACGTCAGAGCTAGTGTAATAAATACGTTGTTGATGAATTAAGCATCGTCTGTGCTTGTTTATGTAGATAACATTT